>NC_043974.1:5931946-6171946 GCF_902148855.1 Sphaeramia orbicularis | reverse complement strand
GTCTAGCCCCAAGGGGAAAATATTATATGCATATATATATATATATATATATATATATATATATATATATATATATATATATATATATACACATACACACACAGGGTGGGGAAGCGAAATTTACAATGAACATTTAGTTGTTTTTTCTCAGCAGGCACTACGTCAGTTGTTTTGAAACCAAACATATATTGATGTCATAATCATACCTAACACTATTATCCATACCTTTTCAGAAACTTTTGCCCATATGAGTAATCAGGAAAGCAAACGTCAAAGAGTGCGTGATTTGCTGAATGCACTCGTCACACCAAAGGAGATTTCAAAAATAGTTGGAGTGTCCATAGAGACTGTTTATAATCGAAAGAAGAGAATGACTATGAGCAAAACTATTACGAGAAAGTCTGGAAGATACTATTAAAGAAGAATGGGAGAAGTTGTCACCCGAATATTTGAGGAACACTTGCGCACGTTTCAGGAAGCGTGTGAAGGCAGTTATTGAGAAAGAAGGAGGACACATAGAATAAAAACATTTTCTATTATGTCAATTTTCTTGTGGCAAATAAATTCTCATGACTTTCAATAAACTAATTGGTCATACACTGTCTTTCAATCCCTGCCTCAAAATATTGTAAGTTTTGCTTCCCCACCCTGTATATATATATATATATATATATATATATATATATATAGATAGATAGATAGATAGATAGATAGATATAGATATAGATATAGATATATATAGATATAGATATATGGGTCAATACAGAATTGGGGGTACATTTCGCGTCTCCAAGATACACCCTTTGTTTATTCTTCCCAGACAAATCTTTATTGAATCTGTTTTTAGTAATACTACTAATTGAATTAAATTTTAACAAATAATAATGTTTTTTATATATTTTTGACAAAATATATCCATAAAATATTAGCCTAAGAAGTCCCACCCCATCCAAAATTGGCTGTCTTCAGCTCAGGATTCATTCATTGGACTCATTCATTGAAAATCAATTGCACAGAATATCTATTTTCTGTATTCAGGGGTGTAGAATTGCATAGGGACGCTAGGAACACGTCCCTACCAATATACAGCCACTACTTGTTTTGTCCCTTCCAATATTACCGCTGTCTGTAGTGTTTAGTCAATGATTATGGCAGACAAAGGGTTAATAGTCTGTCTCTGCTAGAAGTCCCGCTTCTAACCTAATTCTCACTCTCCGATTGGCTCTGCGGTTTTGCTATCGTACATGTGATTGGCCGTCCCCGCTTCTACTCCATCTACTTGTAAACGCTACAGTTATCCGCTCCTTGGACAGGAAAAAAAAAAAGTTGGACAGGACAGGAGGCAGTTCGTCTCTCCATCCGCTTACGGTAAGTGGTCAACATGTATGCATTTGTTCAGCCTGGGTCACGTCAGCTAGACGGATTTGAATATCAGAGGTGTCATTTACATTTACATTTGTACATGTGTCTGTTTGCCTCCATGCACATGCGTATGTGTGTCGGTGCATGCAGGGCCGGTTAGTAGCATAGGCTGATAACTGATAACATGATCATTTCTCATTAATTGTCTTAAAAATAAAGAAATGAGAGGAAAAAAAACAACCCCCCGTAATTTCTCAGGTGAGCTCCCCAGACCCTGTGCTCACTGTGTGTATGAGTGACAGAGACAGAGCAGAGCAGAATCACAGTCAGTCAAGTGTGGAACTAAGCATTCAGGTAAAGGCTGGAGAGTTTATCACCATGAAAAGGCCTTCCAAGGCCTTAACTGCACAGTTTAAAAGAGGAGAAAAGAGGAGGCAGAAAAATAATCCAATTAGGCATAGGTATGTAACCTTTTATAATGTTAAAATACGTTTGATGTTACTAGTTACAGCTAGCTGAACTGAACTGAAGCAAAGTTGGCTAATAATGGAACTGTAGATGATTAAGATATGCGATATCTGCTAAGGTGTCTAAGTTACAGCTGCTGAACTGGGTTATATATGTTTCTACATGATTTATATATGTTTCTATATGGTTTATAAATGTTTCTATCTGTTTTATATATGTTTCTATGTGGTTTATACATGTTTCTATGTGGTTTATATCTGTTTCTATATGGTTTACCGCTAGTCGGCTGGTTTCTATATGTGTATGTCGTTTATAAATGTTTCTGCGTGGTTTATATGTGTTTCTATATGGTTCACTGCTGGTTGGCTGGTTTCTATGTGGTTTCTATATGTTTCTGTGTGGTTTACTGCTAGTTGGCTGGTTTATAAATGTTTCTAATTCATTTATGTTTCTATAAGGTTTACTGCTAGTTGGCTGTTTGATATGTTTCTATGTGGTTCATAAATGTTTCTATCTGATTTATATGTGTTTCTTTGTGCATCTCCTCTCATGCTTCATGTATCTCCTCTTCATGCCCCCCCATATGTATGTGTGTTTGTGTGCATGTGTATGTTTTTAAGGGGTGGCACCAAATTCATATCTCGCCTAGGGTGCCAAAATGGCTAGAACCAACTGACTATGATTGTTTGCTTGTTTGATCAGCTCTACATGATGTGAAATTATGATTGTAAATGCAAAAAAACATCAACTTTCACGAGTGCTGCCTTGGAGCACTTTTGTCAAATCAAATCTTATTTATATATCGCCAAATCATAACAAAAGTTATCTCATGACGCTTTACATATCGAGTTGGTCGAAACTAGACCAGACATTTGTGTCCCCACCAATGTCAGAATCAAACCTACTCCCTTGTCTGTATTATATGAAATTTCAGTATTAAATGTTTTTTTGTCTGTCTATACATTCTTGTCAACTCTGTTATCTCTGTTATAAAACTCGGAAAAAATCTCCAAAGCATTCATATAAAAACATGAGACCTACATCCTGGGATGTCACTTCCTCTGGCAGAAAACATGTTGAAGGCAGTAAGGGATATAATTTTTCTTCTCCCATTTTTTGTACAAAATGTTTAGGATACACCAGTAGTAGATTAATTACTTGCCAACTCTCCTATTGTTAAATCCTAGTGAATCAGTCATGAAACTTTTAAAAACCAATAACATGATAAAATCTATAAAAACTCTATTTTTAGACATGTCATGTGGTATCTAATTTTCATCTAGCACATGGAGTTAAGGTAAAAAAAATGGAAGAAAATGTCAATTCTGTTATATCAACTCTGTTAATGGTTTAATGATAACAGAGTTGACAGTGACTTACAGAGTCAGATGCTCCAAATATTATTTTGAGGTATTTACTTTCAGTGCTATAACTTTCCAGTTCAACGAAATTAAATCATATGTTGTAGGTAGATGAAGATGAAGCTGTCAGCAGCAGAAAGGCAATACAGGGCAAGGCAAGATGCCAACCCTGTAAGGAGAGCAGAAAATGAGCAAAAAGACAGAGATAGATGGAACAACAGAAGAAATGCAGGGCAGAGAAGCAGAGTGGCAGATTTGAGTCAAAGGGAGCAAAGACAAAAACGCAGGTATTGGAGAGAGGCTTAGCAGAGGTGCAGAGCAAGAAGGCAGAGAATTTCAGAGATGACACCCCCACCAATTCCAGAACCAGACCCTGAACCACAGCTATCCAGGTTAGATTAGTACATGATTAGATGGCTACATAGGTCCATGAAGTTATAATTATATTCTATAAAGTAACTGTACAGTAAGTCACAGATTGATTGAGACAAACTTTTTCAGTAGGGTTGTCAGTATGATACTATGTAACTGAACTGTCCAGTGTGTTGTGTCTTAAAGGCACATTCTGTAATTTATGCATGGTTTTAAATAAAGGTGCACTTTTTAGCAACAAATTTTGGTAAAAAATTTTGGACTTCTACATGGGTAATGTTCTCTTTTCGTTCTCACCATAATTGATATGATGCCCACCATAACTCTAAAGACAAGCCTGTTTTGCTATTCCTTCTATCAAAACCTCTATCTTCTTTGTTTGATGATATGATTTTAAAGTAGCTGCATAGAGCACCTTTATAAATAAATACTAATTTCTTGAAAAATATACCTCATTGATGAAGAAGTGTGACTTTAAGCTAGTTAGGCCATGTTCTCATAAGGTGAAAAATAGTCGTCATGTAGAAATAGACAAGGAAATATGGGCAGAAATCACCAGCGACTGAACAGATTGTGAGTGAGATGCTTGGATGAAACATATGGGCCACATCTTCTGAATGTTTAGCAAGAAGGCCATGGATATGTAGGTTCTCCAACCATTGATTAATAAGTGGGCCAGTTAGTTGTTTTATGTTCTTGCCTTTGTTCAGGGCAACCAGAGTCAACTCTTGGCTGTCACTGACTTTGCCAGAACATGATCAGTCAAAAATCTTTTGAAAACCATTTTACTTTCCAGATTAGAAATGGAGACATAATACAGTTATAATTCAAATCCATAAAATATCCATAATTAATATGTGTTTGTTAGGATTAAATAATCATTTCTACATTTTTAAATGTTTTTAAAGGTTTCAGAGTCAGGCAGAAATGTTATTGCTGTTGGTTTTAACTATTGGTGGTCAACTGTGAACATCAGTGTCAACTCCGTTTAAGGTTTTGCTGTAAAAAATAATGCTCAAATATGTTTTATTATTAACAAACTTGTTAGAAGCTGTGTCCTAACTACCACTCTTCCTAAATTAAATTTCAAAGTATTTAATTAATTTTTACACGTATGTTTAAAGAAAATGCACACCCTTGCAGTAATATGTCAATTAAATGTGTTGATATTTTTACCCCAAAACAAAAAGGTTTTATCTAATCAGACCAAAAATTTACTTAATGGATTAGGAGACACAATGTCTCTAAGGAAAAATAATCTTTTAAATTGTTTGACATTTGTTACTTTTATGTATTCTACCCAATTTGGCTGTAATAGAGTTGACAGATTTTTCTGCAACTACATTGTTTTTCATATTAAAAGTTTTAAATGTTACAGGTTTAAGCTCAGCAGATACTAGAAAATTTATGTGTGTTCTATGAAATAAAAAAGTTAAATGAAAAAACTAGAAAAGCACTCTGAGAGCGCAGACCTCCGCCAAGGCAGATCAGTTGCGCCACTTAAATTAAATCATTTGTTCCTTGTGCCAGTATCAACATTTCCTGAAATTTTCATCTAAATCCGTCCCTAAATTTTGAGTTATCTTGCACACGGACAGACAGACAGACAGACCAACACTGGCAAAAACAAAACCTCCTTGGCGGAGGTAATTTTTGTTTTCTCTCTCCATGTGAAATGTACCCACAATTCTGAAATGAGCCATATTTATATATATATATATATATATATATATATATATATATATATATATATATATATATATATATATATATATATGAACTATTTTAGTTACAGAAGAAACTTCTCACTGTGGACATTAAAAGGCAACAGTTATGAACAAATTAATAACATTAGTTCTGGAAATTTGAAAATAGCATTTGGCTAAATACTAAATAATCCTGACACATTATTTTGACAAAAAGTGATCATTCCATCGACATTGCGTTTTCCTCTAAGCAGGAGCAGCATTTCAGGTAATTTTCACTGCCTAAGACAGCAAATATGAAGAAATATGGGGGACAAAGCAAATAAGGTTCATATCATTTCATATTTAAGTGTTTTGGGTTTTTTTTTCTAAACAAACTGCAAGAAGATTATTTAAAGTCTTTATTTAGTCATTTAACACATAAGTGTTAGCTAAAGAGTAGCAAATGCAGCTTAAGTCTTGCTTAAAGCATTGGAGCTTGTACTGCGCACCTAGCTAAATGCTAACGCTACTTTAAAGTCATAGCAAAAGCAAAAAATAAATAAACGCTTAATGATATTTTAAACATTCAAAGGATGATCAAAGGACTAAAAATAATTCCTAAATACTATTAATAAATAGCTGAATAAGAAATGAGACAATTTAGAGCATGGAATTGGGACATTTTTAATCAAGTGTCACAAAAACACACAAAAAAAAAAAACCCTGCAACCTGACATGTTTACTATTACTTGCTGCCAACTGTGCGTTCAGAATTGATCTATGTTAAGTGTTTATTGTCCTGTTAGATGCTCTGTAAATTTCCCTATGGGATGAATAAAGTATCTGTCTATCGATCTATCGATCTAAAACCTTGTCCAGTATGAAAGTCCATCCCAAATTGCTGTTCCACTAAGAACTTTTTTTTTTGTCAATGTATTTTCTCACTGATTCATGACAAATCAGTGGTTATTGCTCAATAATAATAATATTGAAAGAAAGAAAGAAATTTCCCAGCAGGTGTTGATTAGGAGACAGAAAAGGAGGATTAAAGTAGGAAAAAAATCATCACTGAATGGAATGCATTCAGCTACAAAAGAAATGATGTTGACCGTGTACAGGTATTGACACATTGCCTTCACAGTTCATCAACCAGTGGATTCAAATAACCTGTTTCCCCTTAAAGCTTTAGAATAAAAAGTATTTTCTCAGCTTTGATCATTGTCTTCAGTCGATTTAGATGCATTTGTTTACAACATTGCAGTAGCACATCAAAATAAAGATTGATAACACAAGCCAAGTCCCTCCAAATTGAGGTATACTAGTCACCTAATGTGAATTTCATGTTTTTATTTGTTTGTGTGCCTTACAATGCATATTGCAGAAAAATATCATTCAGTATGCCAATTTCCCAACATTGTACAGTCCTAATTTCTAGTTAGTGGCCATATTAACCCATACATGGTACAAGCCAAAACGTTTGTGGTCTCTTAATATTTTTGAGCCATTAAAAAACCAAGAGAATATTTCAGTCAATGTTTTTGCCCTTTCCATCTGTCCACCTTGTTGTTTTTATTCTTTTTTTATAGTTATATTTAACCCATAAAGACCCAAACATCCAACATCGATCACAACCATGTACTGATCTGATAGCTGTTGATCCATTAATCCTATCAATCTATGTCAATAATTGGTGTAAAATAAAGTTTGTCATCTTTTCATGGTCATCAGATATGACCCATTTGGACATTCAGAGGCTCTGTAGTGAACATGGAAACAGAATCATCTTCTACAATAGGGGTACGTGTACCCCCAGGGGTACTTTGAAGATGCCAAGGGGATTGAGGTCTATTTTTGTTTTGGAAAAAATACATTAAATAAGTCATCACGTACCAAATATAAAATAAATAATGAGAATCAGTGCTGAAATATAAAACACAATAAATACATTCATATAATAGTTTTATTATCAATCATCTTGTTTCTGCCTTAATAACATTTTAAGAACATTTCTATTTTAGATTATTAAAATGAGTATATCTGAGTAGCTAGTAATTATTTTTTGTTGATGAAAGGTTCATTTATTAATTAATGGCCAATTGATTTATTTTTCTTATCAATGAAAGAGGGCACTTCTCAGTTTATATTTTGCTCACAAAATTTACTTAAAAAATTGTTATGTTTTTATATATTACAGTTAAATATATGTTGTTTGTTTACAAAGTTTTGAAAATATAAACAGACACCTTTGGGACATGAACAAATTTTGCCAATTTTTTTTCAATCAAAAATGCTGAAGCGAGAGTTGGGGGTACTTAACCAAAAAGTATATTTCAAGGGATACTCCACTGTAAAAGGTTTGAGAACCAGTGTTCTACAAGATTGATTCACCAGTAAAACCCATGGAGTTGGATCAGTGACAGTGGTTGGAGATGCTTGGTTTATGTTCAGTTAATGATATCTTTGCTGAAAAAGTAAATTTTCTGGTTGTCTGATATAATAGCTCTAAACTTTAATCTGACCTTTTATGAACATCTACATAAACAGTAAATCAAATATAGGAAAATACCTGAATTTCAGTGAAAAAAAAATAAAAATATGGAGGATAATAATATAATAAATGGTGATAAATCATTTAAGAAAGGTAAAATAGAAAGAAAAATTAATTTGAGAACTGCCACGAAAGTAGCACTGGGTCTTTATGGGTTAATTGGTCTTGCTTGCGCCAGATCACAATTGTTTATTTACCATCAGCAATGACGAATATTTGTATATTTTTGCATTGGGCTACTAGACAGCGATTTTGGCAAAAATATATATGGTAAATGTGATGTTTGTTAATTACAGAAACAAAGCGAAATAAAAACACATATAGCTTTAGAAAAAGTTACGGTTCAGTCAAGCTCAGTCTAAATGATGTGACTTGTGTTTGACTGTTAAGAGTGGATGCAAACTTAAATGAAATCAGCCATAAAAGACCAGAGATTACAGTAACAGTCATAAATTATACATGGACTCGACTAGATTTACAGTATAAGCATTCACACTAGAGACATTTAACTAAAAAGAAGAAAGATGACAGCAAAGCAAAAACAAAAAAAAGATGTTTGTACTGGTCTTCAAAATGACGATGCTGTTCTGTTTGAATCTGTGGTTCCTAAGTGAATCTGAGAGAGAATCTGAGGAAAAAGTAGGATTAAAAATATGATAATCCTGCTCAATTTTATGTTTGAATGTCTGCTTTAGATAAATGACAACAACGTAGCAACGTCTTACCTACAGACCTCATCGTGTAAAGGAGTTGGAGCTAGTGAGAGAAATAACATTTTATTTACAGCATGCGGTATATTTTATTCGAAATGCTGCAGGGATCAGAACTGTGTAGACACTAACACAGGGTTCGTACAGGTGCTTGAAATCCTTGAAAATGCTTAATTTTTAATGTTGTGTTTTCAAGGTCTGAAAAGTGATGGAATTTTAGTTTAGGTTCCTGAAAGTGTTTGCAATTATAACTCTGTGATGTGATTTATCTATTTATTTTTAAAATTAACTTTGCCAAAGCTACTTACATTGAGGTGATACATTTTGAAAAATAAAACTTTATGTCAAAAAAGAAAATTAGCGGCTGTTCTCATGTCGAATCCAGGTAAATTTTATTTTAATCTATGTCTCAGTACGAGTGCGTCTGAAGAACGCCAAGTGGCTTCCCTTTTTTGGATAAAACTTTGTGTTCTCCTTTAATTTCTTAAGTTTTTGATATTATGAAATATAATTTTAGATGTTTATAGCATAATACAATGTACATCATGATAAAAAGGGGAAAAAAATAATCATGAGTATATATATTCCTGTAAATATGTATTTTATCCCAGCAATAAGGTGCTGTACTGGAAATATTTTAAAATGACCCTTAAAAGTGCTTGAAAAGTGCTTGAATTAGACCTTGAAAAACATGTACGAACCCTGCTAACATTAGACCATCAGTTTACTGTGTTCATTAGTTTTATTATTTTACCTCTTAGATTCTCGTCTAGTTTCAGCAAACTTGTGTCTCAAGAGAAAGGAGGCCACAGCTTCAGCCACCTGCCAACACAAAGCAAACATTTATAGAATTAAATGCAGCATAAAAGAATTCTTTCTGTAATATCACTATATTTTATGCTTTTTGTCAAGCTAAGGTCTGTTTATTCGTTTTTGGTTTGCGACAAAAAACTTTTAATGCACGCTCATAAAATTGAATATACACATTACTTCTATGATAGAGATTTATTTACTTATTTTAACTTATGTGTTTATTGATGATTCCTATCCCTGAGTCTTAACTTGCTTTTAAGTTGCATTATATTCTCTGCCTTTCTCATGCTGTAGCCCATGTTCTAACCTGATTTTTAAAAAGTTATTACTACCTTTGTCTGTAAAGCACTTTGGGTCAATGTCTGTTGTTTAAAAAGTACCATATAAATAAAATGATTTCACTTGACTTGGCTTGAATTATTAAGAGATAACCCTTTAAACTATCCTTGTCAAAAACTGCTGACAGTCTAGTGGCTACATATTTTAATCAGTTTTTACCATTATTTGGGACAACATACAATTAGAGTCCCTCTGGTACTACAAGTTACTTTTACTTTGTAATGAATAAGAACAAAAATATCTCTACACCATTCAATAGTTAGATTGAAAATGAACAAAAAAGGTGCTGCACATGTCTTCTGTACTTGAATTATGTATCAGGATTCATGCAAAAATCAAAACTTTTTTGGACCATCTCTTACTTTGTCTGGTTTGTCTTCTTGCACTGCATGTCCACAGGGGGGCAGCACCTGCATCATGAATTTACCTGTAAAAAGACAGGGAGACAGGTAAGCAAGTCTTTCGAGCTGTCTTACACACATACAATTTACCTTGTTGCCATTTTCATCACACCAAACAGACAGGACACACGCTCCTGGGCTGTCACTTCCAGTGTGGTCATTGACTGACAGAGGCAGCTGTCTCTGGAGAGGAACTGCCGCCTCAAGGTGTGTGTTATCTGTGTTTGACTCTCTAGGGACATCTCTGCAACACTGAAGATGACCTTTGTTTTCTCGTTTACAAGCCACAAAGACACATAATAGCTGTGTTAACACAAAAGTTAATATGTCACTTATAATAATAAAAACAATATTAATAATAACAAACAGCCCAGTGCGAATAAAAACACTGCAGTCTGAAGAGAGTGTGGTGTAAACCTTTGATTTTCTGTTCATTTGAAAAAAATTATTAACCATTTAAAGCAGGGGTGACAAACTCATTTTAGTTCAGGGGCCACATCTTCCCAATATGATCTGAAATGGGCCGGATCAGTAAAATAATAACGTAATAATATAGAAATAATGTCAACTCCAAACATTTCTCTATGTTTTAGAGTGAAAAAAAGTAAAATACCACAATGAAAAACTTTACATTTACGACCTATCCTTTAAAAAATGTGAATAACATGAAGAATTGTGAAAAAACTGAAATATCTTAAGAAATAATTTTAATGTCCTTGATTGACAATATACTAAGTGTAATTTTAGCATTTCACAAATTCATTCGGGCCACACATTTGACACCCCTGATTTAAAGACTTAATCTAGTTGTTTCTCTCTGGTTGGAATAAACCCATCTCTATGCCAAGGTTAGACAGAAACAAGGAATTAGAAAAATACAGTTGGTCTGTGGCTGATGCAAATATAGCCCTAAAGTAGCCAAACATCCTAAAATATAACCAAGTTATCGTATATTAACAACAATATTAGCCGATAGGGCAAGCACATTTTTCTTAACAAGGGGAACCTTTTTTTCAAGGCCAAAATTTAACCAAGTTATGCTTTTCACAAGCAATGATAAGACAGTTATTCAACCCATGAATGTTGTTGAATTATACAAGTTGTGGTGTCACACAAAACACCAGGTCATATTGCTATGAATATAACACATTTTAGTTGACAACACAACATTTTATTTACACATTTTTTTTTTTTTTTTTACAGTTGAGTATTGTTAACTTAAGCTCCACAACAATAGCAAAATGTTTTTAACAATGTTCATTTCACTGTAGTGTTTTTGACAAACCTGTCCTAAAAGAACATCTCAGATTACGTACCAGTTGTATGCAGTGACATCTTGAATGAAAGATTGTAGATCCAATTCAGCTCCTCGTGTATTAGGCAAATTAGTTTAACCCTTTCATGCATGACGTCCACATTTGTGGACACATAGTTTAAGCTCACTTTCCAAAGGGTTATAAAGGCAATACTCTCCAAACCTCATGGGGGCAGTCTCTATAGACCCTAAACAATACAATGAAAAAAAGTATAATCTAAGGCTACGTTCAGATTGTCGGAAAATTTTGCCTAAATCTGATTTTTGGCCCATAAGTGACCTGTATCCGATCTATTAAAGACAGTTTGAACAGCACAAAACCAGTTTTTTCAAATCCAACCCAGGCCACGTTCATATATGGTGCTAAATCTGACATGTATCTGATATTTTGCAATATGACTTCATTCTGAACGGCCAGGTCACATTTGTCCATACTCTATGTCATTGAAATGCAACAAATATCCCTCCATATTTACTTCAGTAAACACAGCGCGTGCCTGCGTGGTCACATATTACGTCAGGACCTCTTTTGTGCATGTGGGTCACTTCAGGGTCGCAGTCAGTTCATATTCAAAACTGACAGAAGTTGCATTTAATGTATAATATGAACGAGCACACAAAAAAAATCAGATTTCACCAAAAAATCCTAATTGCACATTAAGATGTGGCCTCCTTAATATTAGATCACTATCTTCCAAAGCTTTATTAATTCATGATATCATATTAGATCATCATATAAATTAGATTTATTCTGTCTGACGGAAACCTGGCTTTGTGAGGAGGAGTATATGTCCTTAAATGAAGCTACTCCTCCTACTCACCATAATAATCAGATTCCTCGAGGCTCAGGCCGAGGAGGCGGAGTCTCCAAATAAATCATGTCTACAAATAAATCCCAAATCTAAGGCTACTTTTAACTCATTTGAAAGTCTTAGTCTTAGCCTATCCAACCCAATCCATAAACCGCTCCAGCCAATACTATTTACTATAGTGTATCGTCCTCCTGGTCCATACACTGAATTTCTATCAGAGTTTGCCGAGTTCCTAGCCAGTCTAGTCCTTAAAACAGATAAAGTCATTGTTGTTGGAGATTTCAATGTTCATGTGGACGAGGAAAGCAACAGTCTCAGTAATGCATTTATGCCATTATTAGACTCAATAGGCTTTAGTCAATGTGTGCTTAAACCTACTCACCGCTTTAATCACACCCTTGACTTAGTCCTGACTTTCGGTGTGGAATTTGAAGACTTAGTAGTCTTTCTACTAAATCCTCTCCTCTCTGACCACTGCTTAATAACCTTTGAATTTATGCTACTCAGTGACTCCCTCCCTGACAAAAATGTTTATACTAGACATTTATCAGACCATGCTATATCTAAATTTCAGGAGGAAATCCCAGCAGCTCTCAATCTAATCCCTCACCTGAATTACACAGTGGATTCTTCCCCTAGTTCAGTCAGTCTTAATCTATCTCAAATTGATGAGTTTGTTGATAATACAGCAGACTGTCTGCAAAAAATATTAGATCTAATCGCTCCACTTAAAAATAAGATTATAAAACAAGGGAAGTGTGCTCTCTGGTTCGGTTCTCATACTTGCTAATTAAAGCAGCATACCCAAAAACTTGAGAGAAAGTGGCGTTCTACTAAATTAACAGAACACCTTTCAGCCTGGTGGGATGGTCTAAATAAATACAGGAAGGCACTTTGTTCTGCTAGAGCAGCCTATTATTCATCATTAATAGAGGAAAACAAGAGCAATTGCAGGTTTTTGTTCAGTACTGTAGCCAGACTGACAAAGAACCACAGTGCATATGAACCTAGTATTCCTGCTACCTTCCATAGCAACAATTTTATGAACTTCTTCAATAAAAAGATCTTGCTCATCAGAGATCAAATTAATGGCCTCTTATCCTCTACAAATTATAGTCCACCCTTAAATCCTTCAGACCCAGAAACCACAGAGTTGGCTGTTGAGCCATCTGGCTTTATGGATTGCTTTTCTCCCATTGAGATCAGTCAGCTAACTTCAATAGTCTCTTCATCTAAATCGTCTACCTGTCTCTTAGACCCAGTTCCAACAAAGCTCATCAAAGATGCTTTACCTTTACTTAGCTGCCACCTCCTTGATATGATTAACCTGTCATTATCAACAGGCTATGTACCATGGTCCTTTGAAGTAGCTGCAATCAAACCTCTTCTTAAAAAACCCCAGCCTCGACCCTGCAGTTTTAGCTAACTATAGACCCATATCGAACCTTCCATTCATATCTAAGATACTGGAGAAAATAGTAGCCAATCAGTTTTGTGATTTCCTTCAAGCCAACAGTTTATTTGAGAACTTCCAGTCAGGTTTTAGGGAACATCATAGTACAGAAAAGGCAATGGTCAAAGTTACCAATGACCTTCTCACTGCTTCAGATAAGGGTCTGGTTTCTATACTGGTTTTATTAGACCTTAGTGCGGTTTTCGACATTGTCGACCATCACATCCTTCTGCAACGTTTGGAACAATCAATTGGTATCAAAGGATTGGCATTAATGTGGTTCAAATCCTATCTAACAGATCATTCTCACTTTGTTAACATTAATAATGAATCAGTGTACTACAGTTAGTTATGGAGTACCTCAAGACTCGGTTCTTGGACCAATACTGTTTATCCTATACATTCTTCCTTTAGGTAACTTAATAAGAAAACATTCCATTAACTTCCATTGCTACGCTGATGATACCCAATTATATTTATCCATTAAACCTGATGAAGCCAATCAGCTAGCCAAACTACAGGAGTGCATTAAAGATATTAAAGATTGGATGACCAACAACTTTCTGCTGTTAAACTCAAACAAAACTGAAGTCATTGATTTTGGCCCAAAAACTGTTAGGGATGCAGTGTCCAGCGAAGTAGTCACCATGGATGGTGTTACCCTGGATCCCAAAACCATTGTGAGGAATCTAGGTATTATTTTCAATCAGGATCTATTGTTTAACTCTCACATAAAAGAGATTTCTGGAACTGCTTTCTTTCATCTGCGTAACATGACAAAAATTAGGCATATTTTAACACAGAACGATGCAGAAAAATTAGTCCATTCTTTTATTACATCCAGACTAGATTATTGTAACTCACGTCTGTCAGGCTGTCCCAAAAAGTCCTTAAAGACCCTTCAGCTAATCCAAAATGCTCCTGCCCGTGTACTCACAAGAACACGTATCAGAGACCATAATTCTCCTGTGTTGGCTTCTCTGCACTGGCTCCCTGTAAAAGCTAGGATAGACTTCAAAATACTCCTCCTCACTTACAAAGCCCTTCATGGCCAGAGCTTTTAGTTCCATACAATCCATCTAGAGCACTACACTCTCAACATGCAGGCTTACTGGTGGTCCCTAGAATCTCCAATAGTAGGACGGGGACCAGAGCCTTCAGCTGTCAAGCTCCACGATTGTGGAACCACCTCCCTGCCTTGGTACGGGAGGCAGACACCCTCTCTATGTTTAAGAGTAGGATTAATGAATCCTATAGTTAGGGCAGCTCAGGCTGCTCTTAGTTATGCTGCTATAGGCTTAGACTGCTGGGAGACTCATCTTGATACACTGAGATCTTCTCTGCTCCTCCTCCTCTCTGACCACCTCTCTGCTCCTCTTTCTCCCTGTCCTTTTCTCTCCTAATTTTCTCTTCTATTTACACCCCAGTGAATACATGTTACTGACTTGACTTCTTCCCTGGAGTCTCTGTGTTTTATCGCCTCACAGGTTTTCCCAGGATCATCACAGGTTTTCCCTGGATCATCTCTGAACCTGCTGCTGTGGTCCTGCCTCTCTCCTCCTTCATTGTCATCACTCACTTATCCATATAGTTATGATAGTGTTTATTAATATAGTTCCATAGATGGTAGAGGTTCGTATTATTTGTACTAACTGTTATAGTAGTAGTAGTATATCCACTGTTAGTACTTGTATTTGTAGTAGTAGTATATCCACTGTTATTACTTTTATTTGTAGTAGTAGTATTAACAGTCATGGACCTTTGTTCTGGTTCCTAGTAATTATACTAACACCAGCTGATCTACTTTTGACAGTTCTAGTTCAGTTATCTGTGCATCAACTGCATCCATGTGTCTCCCCCTATTTCCACCCTTCTTCCCCTCTCCCCCAGTCTCTCTCTATCTCTATTGCTCTCTCTTTTTCTCCTCCTTTACTCTCTCTCTTTAACCCCAACTGGTCAAGGCAGACGGCCATCCTCCAGGATTCTGGGTCTGCTCGAGGTTTCTGCCTGTTAAAGGGAAGTTTTTCCTCGTCACTGTCATCAGTCACAAGTGTTTGCTCCTGGAGGATTCTGTTGGGTTTCTGTAAATTGGTTTAGAATCTGGTTTCGACCAACTCTATATGTAAAGCGTCATGAGATAACTTTTGTTATGATTTGGCGCTATATAAATAAAATTTGATTTGGATTTGTTTAAGACCTGCTGTCTGAACATAGCTTTAGTTTTAGGATTTTGACTACTCTGTGATCTCATAAAGTTAACCATCTAAGACCCAGGGGTTTTCTGTCCACATTCGTGGACAAGAGTTTCACAGCCTCATACAACCCCCTCCCCAAATAACACCCAAAGTGTTTACCGCAAGAAACATTCCATAAAAATGTATTAAAATGCATCTATGAAAACTGTTGTATCAAGATGTTTCCAATATAGGCAATTGTTTAATTATTAAAAAGCCAAAACTTGTACTTTCCTGGGTCTCAGGAGGTTAAATATCCTCTTAATAAAACCATATTAAAAAAAAAAAAAAATCATAATGCATTTCAACTTTAGCCTAATTTTAAATAAAATCTAGAGTCTTTTTTTCATAATTCATGCATGAAAGGGTTAAAGAAATATTAGAAAGTGATGGCAATATTCAGCAAGTATCAAAAATTATGTTTCTGAAACACAGGTCGCTGTTCAGCACTGTATATTTTGAATGTAAAACAGGAAGAAAACTGAGGTGTATGTTGCATTTATTGAGGCAGTATCCCACCTTGCATTTGGCCAATAGTCAGATCTCTATCCAGCCGGTCGATTCCTGGAAACAGACAGTAGTTTTTAGACAGTATTCTTTTACACCAGGTTAGACTTTATATCCTATGTAGGACAGGTCTGCATATGTCTGTGAGCAATCCCTACCAGCCAGTAGCAGGAGTTTTGGAAGGTTGCAGGCAAGAAAGAGGTTGGAGGTTCCTCTGAACCAACCGTCCCAGTACTTTTCTGACTTTGACAGGTCAATGCGCCACTTGTACACACTCTGGTATGCGTTCAGATACAGACAAAAGATGTTCAGTCAATGATCTTTTAATAATCAAGGAATTAACTTGGTTGTGTGACGCGAATTACTGAGTTGATTTAATCTACTTGTGTTGGCTGCTAGTGGTGAAGGATGATTTTATCTTCTTAATGATTTTTAAGAATTTACATGAACTGGTGGCATAAAGTGGTTATTTTGTGTTGTTTAAACCATCAGCCACCATCAGTATTATTGTAATCCAGCTTCAAAGTGGTGATGGCAGTCTGAGTTCAGTCAGGAAATAACATACAGTAAGGGTGAACCAGTTATTGTTCTGTATACATAAAGTTTTTTAATCAGCTTTTATGCATATGGCAGTGTGTTCTTTTTCAACTATGACAGTTTTCCTAAGATAACACATAACCTTATTTACAATATCATAATATATTGCTTTGCAGTGAATCATAATCTCACCATCATGGTGTGTATTTATTTGTCCGTCTTATTCTTATCCAGACCTCATCAGGTGAAATGAGAGTATGGGCCAGTCTCTGTGACTTAAAGTGTACCTGTACTGGTCGTGCTTGCAACATTAATTGTGCTTTGTGTGTTACTTATTAGTGAGAGAGGTGCAAATTCAGTAAAAAAAAATAAAAATAAAAAAATAAAAAAAACAAAGCACCATAAATGCACTACACTGGACTTTATTATTATTTATTTATTAAATTACGTGCAGGGGCAGAACCTGTTGGGAGCCTCCATCACTGGCCAAAAGTGACGCACCATTATTGATTGTGGGTGATCAAGTGCAAGTAAACAAGCAGCAGTCAGTGAGCAAGAGTGAGTGGAAAACACATCTTCGCGTTTATTGTTTGTGCAGCTGTAAGCTTTACACTCTGCCATTGTCCTAGAGATGTGACCCTGGACTGGCCGATAACACTACTCAACAATTTCTTAGAAACTGTCTGCTGCAGACATTAAATGTGTTAAATCTTATGTCATGCTGAGGTCAAACACTGCTGTTTGTATTTGTTTTATTTTATGTGCTGTGTATTTGGTTTAATTGCATGTTTGTTTATTAATCTCTTTGTGTTTTGGACTTTTTTTTTTTTCAGTATTGATTTAATATATGTTTCTTTGATTTGATTGCAAGCATGCTTTAGAATGACCGAATATGATTTTAGGTAGTGAGTGCAACCTTTTGACTGACAGCTGCACCAGCCAATTGGCTGGTACAACAGGCTCACAGAGTGGTTGATAAGCTGGCCAGGTTGTTGGATGCAGATGTGTGCAGGGGTGCTTTCTTCTACAGACACGTCACAGTTGTTTTTTTGCCCTACAGACGCATCCCAGGCACACTGGGGAGCAGCATCGGCGGAGAACCTCAAGGGCCAAAGACAGACACCAGCAACATTGTATTGGAGGCTTCTGAATGTGAAGTAGCAGAATCAGGAGCTTCTCCCTAACCCATACAGTTAGCTGCAGGCTGTGATGACCCTGAAATCAGGGAAGGTGCACCCTGTGTTTGTAGGGACTGCTGCCATCTGTGTTCCAGGTCGGCGGGTGTTGCTGAGAGAGGTTCAGCCCAAGTGGAGGCAGGGTGAAGGATGGGAACAGCACAGCAGAAGTGAGATCTTCAGGCTAAACTGAGTGGAGGAAACTGGCAGTGGCTAACTGGTGTGGCAGGAGAGATGGCGCGTGGAGGACAAAAAGACTGGAGCATGGTTGTGAGATCTTGGAACTACTGAAGTTTTTCCATTGTTTTAATTTTGTTTTTAAAGGGAGATTCCCCCATTTTACAGAAAAGACATTGCCCTTAACCTGTTATTGTTTTTATCTAGTTTTGCGCCTTAAATGGTTTCTTTATGACTTGTGTTTGGGTTATTAAGTACTGCTCACCTTCGTTCACAAAGAACTTAAATCTTAGTATTTGGTGGATTGTGATTAACACTTGTACATATGTTAATTAAAAACCACCATAGTTTACACTTACATATTTTAATAAGATGAATCCGAAAACAAATGACAAAAGGGCTGGTTAGCTCATGTTTCCAATATATATGATTACACATATATGTTGTTTTATGTACATTTATAAAGTGGATTTATAAATGTTCCATTAGAAAGAACCTGGAAAGTGAATGTATTGTAATGTGCAGACAGTGTTTTGAGGTAGATCTGGGGCAAATATTCCTTTTTAATAAAACCCATTCTCTCATTAATTCTCAGAATATCACATTTTGGCCCAAGACTATATCTTAGAAACTACAACCAACTAGCACTTTTGACTTAATTTTTCTTTATTAGTGACCAAAATTTTATAAAGTTTAACTTTTCAACTTTTTTTCTGAAAGCATTTTACTTGTAGACCAGTGTAATGTGTCATCTTAGATTGTTGTCTACAGCACAGGGTCAGTGACCAGTCCATTGCAGCCCAGCTAATCAGATAATATAACAATTCTGCGTCACTATTGGTGCTGGAACAGCCCATGAAGGAGGCAACATGTCGCTGACGGTGCCTGAATGATGGAGCGGTGACTTAGTATTTGCACAGACTTGACAACAGGCTGTGATGAAAGTTACCTGACAAAACCGCTAGTATTATACATGATCTTTTGAAATAGCTAACAATGAATATTCACTACAGGCACCATTTTGTACTTAAATACTTAAAATGACTTATGTTTACGTTCCTCTATATTGTTTGGTGACTTCTTGTGGTTACATGAATAAATGCAGAAACAAAGAAAAAATCACAGGCAAGCTCAATAGGAACAATCCTTTGGAGGAGCCGACTGGGGACAGAACTCAAGTTGTTTTTGTGCCTGACCCTGACATAACTTTAACCAGGAATTTGGCACAGCCTCTTTGCAACATCTATGAGTATTTTTTTTCCAACTCTATCAACAGCATTTTGTGTTCAAGTTCAGAGCTGAGGGAATGAGTGCAAGTCAGTGGTACATCTTAAATAAGGCAGTGCAGTGGTATGTGTTTAAATGTGTTTATATGTGTTTGTGTGAAAGAATAGTTATGTGCAGGCATAATGCATTTGTTACACATTCAGACTTTGATATTTATAATGATATAGGTATAAACATATTAGAATAGCAGGATTTTTACAGTTAAATGAAGGTAAAAATGGGTGTTTGGCAATTTATGCAAGGCAGTGGAATATAAATTTTTGGTCATTGTGTCTGTACTGTCGTTTTCATACCTGGCCTTTGCTGAGGCTCACCTCTGAGGTAGTGTTTTCTTTGTCACTGACATAACTTTGATCGTAAAACTCTTCATTGCGTTCAACAACAACATCAGTCACGGGGCTGGCCTGTTCCAGAGTATCAGCCTCCTCCACCTCACACCTGCAGCAGAAATCCAACATGACATACTTACTGTAGCTCAATTTTATTTGGTTTTAGTAAGTAGTGTTTGTGCTACTGTAAAAACTCCTATTTACAGTGTAACAGTGGATAAGATAAAAAAAAAAAAAAATACTGAATTATTACCTCTGCCAAGGAGGTTATGTTTTTGCCAGGGTTTGTTTGTTTGTTTGTCTGTTTGTTTGTTTGTTTGTTTGTCTGTCCGTTAGTGTGCAACATAACTCAAAAAGTTATGGACAGATTTGGATGAAATTTTCAGGGTTTGTTGGAAATGGGATAAGGAAGAAATGATTAAATTTTGGTGGTGATCGGGGGTGGGGGGGCCCATGGGGGGGGGCACTGATCGTTAGTGTGCAACATAACTCAAAAAGTTATGGACAGATTTGGATGAAATTTTCAGGGTTTGTTGGAAATGGGATAAGGAAGAAATGATTAAATTTTGGTGGTGATCGGGGGGGGCACTGATCGTTAGTGTGCAACATAACTCAAAAAGTTATGGACAGATTTGGATGAAATTTTCAGGGTTTGTTGGAAATAGGATAAGGAAGAAATGATTAAATTTTGGTGGTGATCGGGGGGGGGGCACTGATCGTTAGTGTGCAACATAACTCAAAAAGTTATGGACAGATTTGGATGAAATTTTCAGGGTTTGTTGGAAATGGGATAAGGAAGAAATGATTAAATTTTGGTGGTGATCGGGGGGGGGGGGGGCCCACAGGGGGGGCCACTGATCAGCCTTGGCGGAGGTCTGCGCTCTCCGAGTGCTTCTAGTTCATCTTGTATTTGCAGTATTAGAGGTGTATGAAAATATTATCGAAATGGAATAGTACATTTTTTAAATAATAATTGTAGGTTGTTTGATAAATTGTGGTAGAATTCTTGCTCATGCAAAGACTGAAAAACTGATTAGATTGATTTTTTCTAAACTCAAAAGAAGGAATGTGACAAACAAAACCATGGCCATGAGCATCAGCTATTGGCCAAACTGTTATTTTAAACATCACATTGGCTGAGAATCCCACAACTGTTGGATTACAAGAATATAGACTTTAAACATATGAATTATGGATTCACAAAATAGCAAGTACTGATGAAACTACAGAACACCAGTGATAAAGTTTGAAACCTCCCACTCTTAGCCAACCTTACCTTATGATCTGACCAACCATGGAAACTCTGGCAGATTCTAGATTCCTGATTTGTCCACTCTTGACACTAACAAGGAAAAAGGGTTTAGTGATCTGCAAAAACCCCACAGTCTAATCAGGAAAATGTGAGCAATCTCATATTATTTATATTATAAAAGCCAAGTGGCCTATGCATTGTGTGAGTGTATATGTGTCTCAGGATTCATATAAAATCCTTAAAGAGCTGACTACTGAAGTTTGTCATACTTAAGTAATTTTGGTCAAGGAACAGACTAGCAATAACAGCAACTTGACAGGACCAATATTTTGGGGGATATTACTAATTTTGGAATACAAAAGCCAAACCAATCACGTTGCTATCCCCAGAATGCTTGGGCGGTGACTGCTGGACAAATGCAGTACAGCATGCATGAATATACAACAGCATAAAAACTACCATAGAACCCCCATGAGTCAATGTGCTAGTATACTATATGAGAGATGAAAACTGTGATATCATTGGTCAGTATAGCAGAGATCATATGACAAATTCATACTACAATCACCAATAATATATAATGATATATAATGGGTAATAGTACAAATTTGGCATTTCTGTTGCCAGTGGATCACTCCAATGTTGCACATTCATCTTCCTCTCAGTATAAAGTGATTTGGACAGAAGATTACTCTGCAACTCTGTAACTACTTGTACATACATAAAACCTTATAACTCACATGGCTGATTTACTGTACATAATTTTGGAGCAAATTTCTGCCTCACCTCCACTCTATAGCATGGTCCATGGACTTGAAGGACTTGGGCCTTCCCTTTAGAAAGTTTTGTATGCTGTGGAGTGCATCCATCGCACTGCCTATAAGAAAAAAACAAGAAGACATGATGATTTCAAGCCCACTCGGTCCCTACTTTAAATGATTGTGAATAATAAGAATGAAGCTGTGCTTACCTTCAACAACATCTATTGACACCAGACCCATGGTAGATGGCAGTAGCATGTTACTGGCAGTATGCACTGCAATAGCTCCACCAACCCCATGGCCAATAAGGATGATAGGGGGCGCAGTCTCACCGTAGCAGGCGCGAATCACATTTGCTACATCGCTGGGGGGTTGGTATTGCAAACAATGAGGGTGATGGGTAGTGACAATAATGCTGTAGCAGCTTTATAATAATGATAATAATAATAATAATAATAATAATAATAATAATAATAATAATAATAATAATAATAATAATAACTTGAACTTATAGTGCCTTTCATGGTACCCAAGGTCGCTTGACAAAGAAAAAAAAATGCAAGGATGGGATGCAAGGATGAAATTAATCCATTTTGATCACCATAGATCAAGCTCACTGTGACTTCTTGTCTAAAGATCATTTATTTTATTTGTTCATTTATGTTTTATCAAGTACAAAAGTGAGATCCAGTCATATGGATTTGTCATTCAAAACTAACATGACATGCACTTAATGCAAGGTCTGACCAGTGCCAGTGTGTCATTACTGGTTCATTGTGGGTTGTTGCTCCAAAGGTGGAGATGACCAGTTAGAGCAAAATGGAGTTTTCTGCAGGGGAGTGGACTCTTTAAACACACAAATACTAATAGCATTTGCCGTTTCATTGCACTTAGCAGTAATACAAATTGTTTGGATATGCATCCAGTGCAGACAAAAAAACCTTTATGTATTTTGTTTTTGTGTATGTTTTTAGATGTATGCAGGATGATCAAAATATGCACAATTATTTGCTTTTATTTGTTTACCTAGACATGGTTTGAGTTGAAAAGTCATCTGATTGACGAACCATGGTGGCACCTTGATAAACAGGAAACAAATTCTCTAATTATTTGAAATAAGACATTCGAGCACCAAAATCATAATGTATTTGGATATCAGTGTGAGTTTTTGCCTTACCGTGACCCCTGAGGTCCATTGCAAGTACTCTGCAGGTCACTCTGCTAGAAATGGCCGTCTAACATGATAGACAAAGGCAATGTCCTATTTTGAAATGTAGCAACCACGAATTAACTGAACAACCTATTCTAACACCAATGTAAAAGCCACCCATGGACAGGTGCTAAGACACTCACAGTGAAGACAGCCCAGGAAAGGGCTGAATGACCTCCTCCATGGAGCAGAACCAGCAGAGGCCCATCACTTCCTGCTTTATAAATCCTGAAGACATCTCTGCTGTCAGCTGGCCCCACACTGACGTCCTCCATCTGGTCAAAATACTCTCGCCACGACACTGGCGAGTAGTCCAGCTTCTGACCAACCTCACTGGACGACATGTAGACACACACAAACACACTGTATACTACCAACACAAACTGCAGTATAAGGCTGTATTTTAAAAAGTTGAGAATTTTATAGCAATTTTTGAAAACAGATAACTCTCAAAAATAGACAAAAAGTATATCCCTGTTTATTGACCTATAACAATAATAATAATAATAATAATAATAATAATAATAATAATACATCACACTTATATAGCACTTTTTTTGACACTTAAAGATGCTTCACAACCACATACCTTTTACCTCTGCCAAGGATTTTCATTATCATTTGTAAACACATGTCAATGCATAGTAGTACACATATATGGTAATTTAATCCATTTGCACTGTACAAAAATGCGTTCATTTTCAATGGGCATATATGTGGCTGAAACAGGTAGTCTAGTGCATCCCAAATTTTTCAACATTAACATTTTAATATAACATTATAGTCATTATGGCCTTTAGACAAATGTTTTTTGGGGAGGTGGGGTAGTGCACTATAGGTCCCTGTGGTACAGCCAAAGCTTTTGTCCTAATAGCACCCCCCCCTTTACATTTACTTTTATACTTTAAGTAGTTTTGAAACCAGTACTTTTACAAGCTTGAGTTGATACTTCAGCTTCTAAAGAAATGTTTTTAAACCCTAGTATCTATATACGCTGGAAAGAGCACTTCAGCCTCCTCCTGCACCACGGTACCATCCCGGCTGATCCCACCATGCTACCGGCTGCAAACGCTGCAGCCCCTAGCGACGCCTGTAGTACAGACCCTGTTACACCCGAGGAAGTCAGAGCTGCCCTGAAAAAACTCAACAACAGGAAGGCCCCCGGCATCTGTGCAATAACCACTGAGATATTAAAATCTGGCGGGGACAGCATCATCGAGTGGCTTACCCAAATTATAAACCAGGTGTGGGAGACAGAGAGGCTTCCCAGCAACTGGACCAGAGGAGTCATCCTACCCTTCTGGAAACGCAAGGGTGACCGGCTAGTCTGCAGCAACCACCGAGGCATCACCCTTCTATCCATCCCAGGCAAGGTCTTCAACGGGATCTTGCTTACCTGTGCTCTCCCAGCCATCAGAAGCAGCCGCCGTCCCCAACAGGCTGGCTTCATGCCTAACCGCTCCACAACAGACCACATCTCCGCTGTTCGTCTGCTGATAGAGAAGACTTATGAATTCCGCAAAAATCGCAATCTTTACATCGGATTCATAGATCTGAAGGCTGCCTTTGACACCGTCTGCCATGCTTCACTGTGGAGCATCCTACAGACCCTCGGAGCACCACCTAAGATCGTTGCCCTGTTCAAGGTGCTTTACAGCAACGCACAGAGCTGTGTCCATATCAATGCCAAACACTCTGACTGGTTCTCCATCTCCAGTGGCGTTCGCCAGGGCTGCGTGGCTGCTCCCGACCTCTTCACCTGTATCATTGATCATCTAATGACTAGGGTTTGTGAGAGGGTCCCCGGAGTGTGCCTTGGCAGCTACCACCTGACTGACCTGGAGTACGCTAGAGACACCATCCTGCTCAGCACATCCTACAGTCAGCTGAGAGCTGCTCTGGGCATGTACAGTGAAGAGGCAGAGAAGCTTGGCCTCCAAGTGAACTGGACAAAAACCAAGCTCATGCATGTCGGTGATGGGCCGGATCCACCTCCCTTGCAGCTTGGTAATGACATTGTAGAACCTGTCAAGAGCTTTGTGTATCTGGGGTCCATGATGACAGACAACGGGGACCTAAAACCAGAGATTGCCCACAGAAGAGCCCTGGCAGCATCAGCTCTGCAGTCTCTCTGGAAACCACTCTGGTGGCACCAGACCATCTCATGCAGGACGAAGCTCCGGATTTACAACTCTGCTGTCCTCTCCATCCTGCTCTATGGCTCGGAAACATGGTCCTTAAACAAGACTCTGGCTGCCAGAATAGATGGCTTTGATAGCAGGGCTCTCAGAACCATCGAAAACATTAGGTGGCCCCAGCGGGTTTCCAATGAGGTGCTTCGAGTCCGCACATGCCAGCCCAAAGCATCCAGCCTGGCCACGCAACGTCGCACCCACTGGTTCAGTCATGTCCTCTGCCTCCCTCCTGACCATCCAACAAGAGCCATCCTTGAATTTGACCCAAAGGCCGCAAGCTGGAGACGACCACAAGGCAAGTCCTGCACCCGATGGCTCGACGTCGTTGCGGCGACCTCCAACAACATGGAGTTACCATGGAGGACGCAGAGCAGCTGGAACAAGACCGCCAGCGATGGACAACACTGGTTCACCTGGTCGGCTCAACACACCAGGACGGGACACCCGCCCCATCGCAGGGTCCTAGTTGTAGTAGTAGTTGTAGTAGTATCTATATAAGTAATGAATGTGAATATTTTTGACACCTCTCAAAATGACAGAACCTTGACCTGACCAGCTGAACCAAATCTACATCATAACCCTGACCCCGCAGGTTTGTACTGTAGACACTTGGTATGATGGGTAATCACTTCGTCCACCTCTCTTCTCACTCTGATGCACCCATCACTCAGGAATAGGGTCAATCTGGACTCATCAGAATACATGACCACAATCCACAGTCCAATCTCTATGCTCTCTATCAAAATGATAGTTGTTTATGAGAAGCTACTTACCGCATCAGTTAAACAATTCTTTTACATATAAATCATTACAATAATTAATTTTCTAGTAGATTTCAAAGTTCAACTGGTCTGGTTTTGCTCCTCCAGTCCAGTTGAACTTTCCCAGACATACAGTAACTATCCAATGGAAAGACTGGAACTATCTGTTTAGTTAAATTTAAGTGGCTTTTTTTTTTTTTTTTTCCTGGGCAGTGACTATTACTCATAAATTACTTTTTCTTACCTTATTCTTACCATATATATTTTTTTTTATTCTAGCAAATAAATTGCTTGACTTTATTGTTTCTGCATTAATTGAGTCACATTTTCCATTACATGCACTCTGAGGTCTTTATAATGAAAATAAAGTGAACTGAAATTAAATGAAAGCTACTACACTACTAAGAACTTATTTTTAGACAATAGATCTTGAAAATCTTATTTCAAGAAATCTTACCAAGATCATTTTCACTTGTTCCATTGGCAGATTTTTATTTTTTTTTTGCTTGAATTAAACAAAAAAAAATAATCTTGAATTAAGCAAAAAAAAAAAGTCTGCCAATGGAACAAATGAAAATTATCTTGGTAAGATTTCTTGAAATGAGATTTTCAAGATCTATTGTCTAAAAATAAGTTCTTATATCTCTCTTACTAAAGTTACTCTTTAAGTGATTATGTCTTTTTTTTAAGTGTGATGAGATATTTTGACTAGAAATGAGAAAAATACACTTGGTAAGATTTTGATTTTTGCAGTGTAGGGTAGATTTTCTGGGACTTGGCCAAGGAGTAATGTCATGAGCTGAGGAGGAACCCATTATATTTTGTGGAAAAAAAAAAAAACCTCTTCACCAAAAGTTTCAGATCCTGTATTTGCTTTTCACTTTTTCATGCTTGAAGAAGATGAAGAAACAAGTGCCATTCTGCTCTTGTTTCATTTTGTTGCTTTCATAGCATAACAGTCTTTTGCTAATTTCTCTTAGCTATCATAGCAATCCAAAATGGTTTTGTTAAAAATAGAAAGGATGGTTTTACTGTTGTTTATTTATGTGAATTGAAATCAACCAGAATATTGCTGAACTAAACCTATAGGTAAATGCAAAGGATTAGCGATTCAGACTTCTTAGATAATTCCAGCATCATCCTTTCTCTTTATGTAAAACATTAGTGTACTTTTGCTCAGCTACACACCTTGTTTGTCTTATCTTACACCATTTCAATAATCTATATGGAAAATATCCAAGAAATTGCTGGAATTAATTTCATGATTTTATCATAGCATGAATAGTACATATATTAGTTGAAGTAATACTATTTGCATCACTAACGACAAAGTTAAACCTTAAAGTAGTGATACGTGGATCAATACTGAAATACTGATATCTCTGATACCAGATCTTTACACTCTAGAATTGATTCACAAATCAAAATATTCATCCTTTTGATACTTCGATCATTTGAGATAATGTACAGACTTGACAACAGTGAATGAAGTTGAATACTCTACAAACTACGCACCTGTGCTACTGATTTTATGCCTAGAAAAAAATGGAGTTTGGTAATTAGTATCCTGTAAGTTCCTACCTGCTTTTTAAGTGATGGCAGTAGATAAAAATAAGTGTCATGGAGAGATGACTTACTGCTCTGTGTCAAAGTTCTCCTCCCACATGCTCCGTCTCAGCAGGCAGATGTCAGAATAACAGCAGGTTGTCTTCAATCTGGTGTGTATCTTGTGGCTCAGCAGTGTGTAGACGTGTTCTTATATGTGTGTGATCTATATAGCTGCAGGTATTTATTTCTTAAGATCTGCACACCAAAAGGAGCCCTCCCTGTCCGCTGTGTTCCACCTCCATCAACCAAGTAACAAGGGAGCCTCGGACTGCTGGTGTAAATACAAACATGCAAATTCACTCGCATTCGTACACAGCAGCACAATACCTAGTCAGCTGCTTTTGTCAGGTAGCATCATTGTCACAGAACCTGATTGGCTCAGGCTTCTTAAGTGGGCATTTCATGCCTCATAGACAAGACACTCAAGGATGTGAGTCCTTGTTTTAAAATCTAATTTAATACACAAGCTTCAGCTGCATCATTTATCTATTGGCAGGTTGTCCCACTTAAAAACTCTAGCGAAATTTCTGGCTCTTTATTGTGTTTGTCCAATAGAGACAAAGTATATCTAAGTGTGATGAAACTGTTCAGCATTGTTGTTATCATAGTCTTGATCTGAGTTTTTTTTTTCATTTAATGCATCTGAGAACAATACAAGAGATACAATGCAGAAAAAGTTATTTAATGTCTCTTAATAAGACATTCCAACTAATAATTAATAACTAGTAAGGAGCACTTACCCTTCTTCTCATTTTAACGATATTAATTATTTTGTGGATTTTTTTTAGTAACTAGATTTTTTTTTTTTTTTTTTCTAGTTTTAAAGCATATTACAAATGTTTTTGCTTAATATAAAACAATTTTGTTATATTTAAGAATATTTATCCTCTTACTAGTAGGGCTGTTCTTGTTGTGTTTGAGGGAAATGGTGTGGTTTAATAAATTGTGCGACTCACAACGAAAGCACTTTGATCATCACAAAATAATTCAGTCCATCTGATGGTACTTTCCATTTTGCAACACTTACTCTTACAGATTGTGGTTGAGATAATTTTCTTGCTTTAAATTGTATATTGCTGTGACTATTGAGACAGGTGTACACTGCTAGTTGATATCCAACAGTTGAGTTGTTTTGGTTTGTCTGCAGATTAATTAAAATACCTACAGATAATCTGTTAATCAATAGCTTTTATGCCCCCTTATGAATCAGTTAAGGAAAAAACTGTAATATTTGGAAATCTTAAATTTATGATTAATTTTAAGATCACAAGATTCAGTTTACAAATTAAGTATTGAACTGCTAAAATGTTACAAATACTAATCTTTGTCTAAATATATTATGTCCAAGACCGAATTCACACAGACTCACTTGGGGAGTTAACAGAAAAGAGCATTTATACTTGATAAAGTTAAGCTTGTTGGACTTTTACAACTTTATACATTGGTAAAAAGGCCTGCTCAAAAATATGAAAATTAAACTAATTATTGAGTTAAAATGTAGCAATGCAATGCAGTAAGAAAATTACATGTATCAAGTTTTCTTAAAATAAGAAAATTTTAAGGATTATAGGATGCTAAAATTATTATTTTAAGCAGAAAATACTGGTTTCAAGTCTTCATAGTAAGATTTTCTTTTTATTTCTTCTAGGGTATATATAGACAAAACTGCATACCACAAGTAACAATTTCTTGAGGGCAAACAGTTACTGTGCAGTTCGAATCCTGGCTCTGACTGCCCACATGTTGAAGTGGGCAAGACACTGAACCATAAATTGCTCCCTGTAGGGTATGGTATGGCAGCAGCCACCTACGCTATGTAAGTGCAGTCCATATACCATATATCCATTAAACAATTACAATTAAACACAGCCAAGGTGGAAGTCAATTCAAATGAAATCAAACCATGTCATATAAAGAAAAAACAGAAAAGGACGGTCAAGGTGTAAGTCGAACAGTGTCTTTTCTAATTTTGTTATAGAGTAGATCTTAGTAAATAATCAGTGTCTTATACTTGTACAACATAATTCTCATAGTCCTTTCCTCACCTTCTCTCCATTAAACTTTGACCTGTATTCAACATTACTTTACAACTGAGAAAAACTTAAAAAAAAAAAAAAAAAAAAAAAAAAGGGAGGGGAAGTGACTACAGTTCTGGCATTGCCTGTATTAATAATGACCATCTTGTAACAAACAAGTCTGTTTTCAGCTGTAGTCATGCTGTGGTTTTCTCCATGATAAACACATTTCTTACCCTGTGTTCAAGTTTTAAATCCAGTGCATGGTTAACCTGCTAACAGATTATATTTTTTACCAAAATCAAACTATGCTGATTTTATGAATTAAATGTATGACATAACATATGATTTCATGTTTTTATGTTAGTAAAGAAATGTTTTCAAGTTGGCGTATTAAGTTGCTATTTGAGCCACACAAACATTAACACACACCAAGCCCTCAGGTGGCAGTGACAGACAGCTATGGTATCCATGACAACCAGCCCTGTGTTGTGAATAAGATGAGTCATCAATCAGAACATGATAAATTATCAGGATAACACAATGACCATCTCCAATTATTCAGATCAAAGAAAAAGGTTTATACCTACTATATATGCAAAAATTTGGTGATTGCTTGTAAAATTGCATAATTTGGTGATCTTTTTTTATTGAAAAGATGTAAACACATTCTCTGTAGCATTTAGGGGGAAAAATACCAGTACCATTAATGCATAGTTACTTACTTTATAAACTTAACAAAAACTTGAATGCACAATAAAAGCCAAACTAAAAAATGAACACCCAGTTGTGGTATCTGCAAAAGTTTGGGCATCCTACACACACTTAGTACTCAGTTGACTATTCTGAAGTTGGAAAGCATTGAAATATCATTTAAAAGTTAAGAGAAGTCAGAAGAAGACAGTAAATGGATGCTTTTCCTGTTTCCAGATTTTACCTTTTGCCAATGCACCTCGTTGCATATCAAGTTGTACAGAGATTCTTTTCAAATAATTGAAGGTTAAAGGGATTCCACTAACAAGGCAATAAAATTACTTTTTTACACAGTGCTTGATGAAATTTGCATAAGGCCCGTTTCCACCAAAATACCAGGAATGTTTATTACCAGGAACTTATTTACCTGGGTAAAAGAATTCCTGGTAATCTGTGTGCTTTAAGTTCCAGATAATTTATTCAAATTATGCTGATGACATATGGGGGAGTGGTACAAGAAACTGCACTACACCTCCAGACCAGTAAGGGGCAGTAAGAAGAAGAAGAAGGTGAAGGCCCAAAAAACACGATGATACCATAAACAGCGTCTGACAAGCAGGCATCATTGTTTGTGCGACACAATACACCTAACTTGGAGGACGACTAAGTTGTTCTGATGTTTTACTACATCATGAATAAAACCATACGATCTAATGGGAAAGACGACAGATGTTATTTGCAAAGACATTTGCAAATGCACATAGAGAAAATCTTAAAAAGAAAACAGATTTTACAGGCCACTGAGGAGATTGACTGTGAGCATGTGTATATGTGGGACTCCCAAAACCAAATGACAGTAGTTGTTCTGGTATGGTACAATAACTGCTCCCTTGTCCTTTGGTTTATACTTCTGTCACTCGGTGTACAAACGTGTACCCAATTTGGTACCATATATATATATATATATATATATATATATATATATATATATATATATATATATATATATATATATGTGTGTGTGTGTGTGTGTGTGTGTGTGTGTGTATATATATATATATATATATATATATATATATACACACACACACACACAGGGTGGGGAAGCAAAATTTACAATGAACATTTAGTTGTTTTTTCTCAGCAGGGACTACGTCAATTGTTTTGAAACCAAACATACATTGATGTCATGATCATACCTAACACTATTATCCATACCTTTTCAGAAACTTTTGCCCATATGAGTAATCAGGAAAGCAAACGTTAAAGAGTGTGTGATTTGCTGAATGCACTCGTCACACCAAAGGAAATTTCAAAAATAGTTGAAGTGTCCATAAAGACTGTTTATAATGGAAAGAAGAGAATGACTATGAGCAAAACTATTATGAGAAAGTCTGGAAGATACTATTAAAGAAGAATGGGAGAAGTTGTCACCCGAATATTTGAGGAACACTTGCACACGTTTCAGGAAGCGTGTGAAGGCAGTTATTGAGAAAGAAGGAGGACGCATAGAATAAAAACATTTTCTATTATGTAAATTTTCTTGTGGCAAATAAATTCTCATGACTTTCAATAAACTAATTGGTCACCCTGTATATATACAGGGTGGGGAAGCAAAATTTACAATATTTTGAGGCAGGGATTGAAAGACAGTGTATGACCACTTAGTTTATTGAAAGTCATGAGAATTTATTTGCCACAAGAAAATTTACATAATAGAAAATGATTTTATTCTATGTATCCTCCTTCTTTCTCAATAACTGCCTTCACACGCTTCCTGAAACTTGCGCAAGTGTTCCTCAAATATTCGGGTGACAACTTCTCCCATCCTTCTTTAATAGTATCTTCCAGACTTTCTCGTAATAGTTTTGCTCATAGTCATTCTCTTCTTTCCATTATAAACAATCTTTATGGACACTCCAACTATTTTTGAAATCTCCTTTGGTGTGACGAGTGCATTCAGCAAATCACACACTCTTTGACGTTTGCTTTCCTGATTACTCATATGGGCAAAAGTTTCTGAAAAGGTATGGATAATAGTGTTAGGTATGATTATGACATCTATATATATTTGGTTTCAAAACAATTGACGTAGTGCCTGCTGAGAAAAAACAACTAAATATTCATTGTAAATTTTGCTTCCCCACCCTGTATATATCTAGATAGATAGATAGATAGATAGATAGATAGATAGATAGATAGATAGATAGATAGATAGACTATATTGCCAAAAGTATTTGGAAGGCTGTCCACAAGGTTTAGGAGTGTGTTTATGGGAATTTTTGACCATTCTTCCAGAAGCGCATTTGTGAGGTCACACACTGATGTTGGATGAGAAGGCCTGGCTCTCAGTCTCCGCTCTAATTCATCCAAAAGGTGTTCTATGGGGTTGAGGTCAGGAGTCTGTGCAGGCCAGTCCAATTCATCCACACCAGACTCTGTCATCCATGTCTTTATGGACCTTGCTTTGTGCACTGGTGCACAGTCATGTTGGAAGAGGAAGGGGCCAGCTCCAAACTGTTCCCACAAAGTTGGGAGCATGGAATTGTCCAAAATGTCTTGGTCTGCTGAAGCATTCACAGTTCTTTTCACTGGAACTAAGGGGCCAAACCCAGCTCCTGAAAAACAACCCCACACCATAATCTCCCCTCCACCAAACTTTACACTTGGCATAATGCAGTCTGACAAGTATCGTTCTCCTGGCAACCGCCAAACCCAGACCCGTCCATCAAATTGCCAGATGGAGAAGCGTGATTCGTCACTCCAGAGAACGCGCCTCCACTGCTCTAGAGTCCAGTGGCGGCGTGCTTTACACCACTGCATCCAGCGCTTTGCATTGCACTAGGTGATGTATGGCTTGGATGCAGCTGTTCGGCCATGGAAACCCATTCCATGAATCTCTCTGCGCACTGTTCTTGAGCTAATCTGAAGGCCACATGAAGTTTGGAGGTCTGTAGCGATTGACTCTGTTGGCGACCTCTTCGCACTATGCGCCTCAGCATCCACTGACCCCGCTCCGTCAGTTTACATGGCCTACCACTTCGTGGCTGAGTTGCTGTCGTTCCCAAACACTTACACTTTCTTATAACACAGCTGACAGTTGACTGTGGAATATTTAGGAGCGAGGAAATTTCACGACTGGATTTGTTGCACAGGTGGCATCCTATCACAGTTCCACACTGGAATTCACTGAGCTCCTGAGAGCGACCCATTCTTTCACAAATGTTTGTAAAAGCAGTCTGCATGCCTAGGTGCTTGATTTCATACACCTGTGGCCATGGAAGTGATTGGAACAGCTGATTCTGATTATTTGGATGGGTGAGCCAATACTTTTGGCAATATAGTGTGTACACACACATATATATATATATATATATATATATATATATATATATATATATATATATATATATATATATATATATATATATACATATATAGACTGTAACAAATTACTGTAAAAAAACAGTAAATTTTGTACAGCATCATGCTGTTATTTGTAAATACAGTATAATGCTGTAAATAATGAGGTCTTTAAGGTGCAAATTTAAAACAGTAGGCTACTGTAAAATTTGACAGTATTCTACAGTATTTTCTTCAGTTCCTCCACTGCTGTCCGCCCAGAACTGCTCTGAACAAAGTCATCTGGCATCAAATCCCACCAGCTCATTTAGAAAAGATTCAATCCAACGATTGTTAACTATAGACTTGCTGCATCAAAGGTTAGTGGTTCCTTTTTGAAGCAGAAGGGTAAATTACAAAGAGGAAATAACTGAAGATGACTATTTTCACCTGGACTTAACCCCATACAGGCAGGGAACAGAACCACCTGATGCTTCTACCAACACTGCCAGAACTCCATCCTGCTCCAGTTGTTCATTTATCAAGGAAATTGTGATTTTATCAACGTAACTGTGGCATTTTGGCTTCATTAAACATTAAACTGCCTCCATAAACTGGATGCAACTTGCACAGTATAACACATGTGATAATACTGTTTATATTTCGGGGTGTTAGCCGTATGTAGCTAACATGCAGCTAATTTAAGCTGAAGCATACTAGCTAGCTGCGAAGTGGACACTGTTAAACTAAATAGCGTGTCAATTTACGTGGTGATATGTTATAATGTTATCTCTTGTTTGAGCTTTTTCGAGCAATGTTCATGATTTTGTATTTTAAAATGTAATGTGAAATGTTAAAATCCTAGCTTTTCACTGTATTATACTGTTAATATTACATTAAATATGTTTTACAGTAATATATTGTGTCTTGGAATACGGTAGTTACTGTAAAATGCAGTAGCTGTGGCTAACAGTATTTTACTGTAAAAGGTACATTAAATACAGCCCAGTACCATATAACTTTTTACAGTAAGAAACTGTAGTTGTAGATTACAGCAGAGTTACTGTAGAATAACAGTAACATGCTGGCAACTCTAGCTGCCAGTATTTTACTGTTATTTAACAGTAAAATTTGTTACAGTGTTACACTGTACAGTGTGTACATATATATATATATATATATATATATATATATATATATATATATATATATATATATATATATATATTTATATTCTGTAACGTGGACCTCCAAGGTCCATGTTAAAATCAGCCCTGAATTGCGGAACTGGGCGAGTGCACACTTTTGACCAACTAACCCAGAAACGGGATTGCCCATTTTGTGTTGCGTTGGGGTTAACGAACTAACGTGCGAATTGGATAATGCATTTTGCATTGCGTTGGTTGTTAACAAACAAAGAGCAAGCCCAGAAATGGGATTGTGCAAAATGCGTGAAATGGATGCATTTTGTGTTGTGCTGGGCTTAACGATTTAACAAGGTAGTGCAGAAACGGGTCCCAGGTGCGTATGCATAAAAACACAAATGGATTAGTGATAATTAGGCTATCCCTGGGGTTTTAGACATTTGAAGGAAAAATTGTCATGAAAGTCATACACTGCTTTAAGTGATTATACATGAACATTTTTTTTTATGTTTTAAACTGGACAATAAAGTAGAGAAGTCATAAAATCATGTGTTTAAACTAATACTGTACAGTGATGTTTCAGATTTCAGAGGCAAATATTGGAAGCACTTTCCAGCATTGGTGTTCTTGTCTGACAACATGACAGCTCTCCTTGGTTTAGTTTGCTGTTACATTCTACTTTACAGGTTTATTCAGTTCAGTTTTATTTTTATAGAATAATATCACAAAGCAGAGATTGACCTCAAGGGGTTTGTCAATACATACTGTCTACATACTATATAATAATGAGATCCTTTATGATATTTAAAGGGTGATATAATAACGATAGTCTAGAACAGCAAAAGACAATAGTCACGATAACCTACATCCTTTAATGTAATCCTATGGGATTAATGTATATAAAGATTATGTGAATTTTCCTTTTATTCAGTAATCTGATGCCATCAGAAAGCATTGCTAGAGTGTGGAGGATTTTAAAAGAGAAGAGGCAGAAAAACGACAACAATGTCGAGTTAGATTGGAGGAAAATAATTATTTGAGTTTTTGAAAAAAATTTACTTAAGAAATACAAGAATATTATGAAAATAAAAGAAAACATGGAAGGAAGACTAAAACTGATTCAATCAGGATAAGAATAGGAAACAGAGCAAAACGTAATGGCATTGCTCTCAGCCTCTCCCCCCCTTGTTCCCTCTTTCCTCTTATTTATTCATAAACACATCCTCCGTTAGTGCACAAGAGGAGGTACGCGAAAGGGAGCAGCTAAAGCAGTCCTCTCCTCATCAGCCGCCAGTTTGAAGGCATAGACCATATATTTTCCTTCTGATGTTGGTGCCTGTTGACTCTTAACAGGTAAGGAGATCACAGGAATAACAATTAAACCTTAACATTGCTATAACATAAGAGAGAGAGACCGATAACAAAGATTAGTGTTCTCATAATTATTGAGGGTATTCCTGCTAGCTTTAGTATTACTTGTAATATTCCTTTTATTATTTACATTATTTTTACATTATAGTGACTGTTGTTTTCATAGTATTGGTATTGTTAATGGACAGTGCTGTGAAGGCTACTTTTAAAATATAATAGTTTAGAGATTGCTAGTTTCTTTGTAACATTTGATCATTTCAGATTTGTATATTAACTGATAGCAAACGAGCTTCATGCTGTTCAGTAGTGTTAGACCTGATATCAGAAGGAAAATAAGGCACTGTCAGTTTTTTTTCCCCAAAGCTGACGATAGCTGAAACTATTCATTGAGTAGTTTTTGAGTAATTTATTAATTATCTTGACAGTTAACCATTAACATTAAAATGTTCCAATTCTGGCCTTTTAAATTTCAATATTCTGTGTTGTCTTTATTCCTCTTTGATCTTTGGTGCTGGGAAAGGCAAATCAGAGACAATGAATCAGTAAAGGATTCATCTGTTTGGCAAAAAAGGTATAAAATGGAATTTTCTTCCTTGATTTTATATTATAACGTGTGTATAACATGTGGTCAAATTCTTACGAACAATATTCATTGGTATTCTACTTTTTTAATATACTCATAGTTTAACTATTATAGTTGAGTTGTATAACTCATACTCTATGTCCCATGTGGTGTTGAATTTTGACTTTTGCCACATCCTATACTTGAAAATTGCATGTTTTTCCTGCATTCCAGACACTTATCGTCATCATGGAAACCTCTCCAAATGTTTCTAAACGCAAAAAGGATGTTCTCCAATCAGACTCCACCATTACAGGAGAGGCAGGGACTTTACCTTTTGCTCTGAGCAACCCAGAACGCAATGCCTACTGGGGCACAGAGCCTAATTTTAACCTCAATCTTAACTTGATGTCACCAAGTAACCCTCGCTCGTTATTAGAAGCCACAAAGCAACATGGAGGAAGCAGAAAAGATGGGAATAAAAAAAGTGGAAAATCTGGGGTCAAAGGAGCAGCTGAAACAAGCAAGTTCACAGATATTTGTGCAACTCCTGGGCTGTCATCGGGTGAGAAAGAGGATCCACCTCAGCAAAGAAGTAGAATTCCTGGACTGTCCCACTCACTGACAGTGAACACCAAAGGCGAGCAAAGGCTAAAGTCCCCAAACCCAAAACATACCTCAACACTCAGCCCCAAGATGCAATCTCACAACATGATGGCAGGTCCAAAACCACAACAGTTGGACCAAACAACTATTGACAGTAGTTCCAAAACCACAGAGCAAATAAAAATACAAACACAGAAAACAGAGTCCACCATCAATCATAGTGTTATACCCAGAATTGTCCTAAAAACAGAATCAACAAGCAAAACTGCAACTGAAATCCCTGAGAGTTCCTCAGAGAGCCTGAAAGTGCAAACGAACAATAAAAACAATAGTGGAAATGTGGTTATAGATGAGTCATCACAACAAATACTTCACCACTCTGGAAGTTCAAAAGTCCACAGAGGAGATGCAAATGTGAAGACTCCAAGACTGGCAAATCGAGCCACAACAACAGCTAACCCCAAAATCAGTAAAGCAGATCCAGAAAGTACAGCTAGAAAGTCAAATGAACAAACCAGCCATGAGTCAAGAACTCCACTTTCTGATCTGCTGAAATCATCGGAAGATTCAAAGTTGCACTGCCAGAGTGAAATGTCATTTTTAAATACTAGGACCACTCAACAAGGTTCTTTAAGTCCAAATCCATCCACACAGAAGAAAGCTACCACAGCTAGAAACACTAACACTAATGCATCGGGGTCCAAGGACAGTCTTGATAGTAACAAAATAAGTACTGGTTCTCAATCCAAAACCAGTTCCAAATGTAGTTCAAATTTGAAAACACCAACGTCCAAAGACAGCCTTCTGTCTGAAGCCAGTTTGGAAGGCAAAACAAGTCCCAGTACTAAAGCTGAAATGGGGTCACAAGACAGCCTTGAATCAAAAAGTCGATCTGATTCCAAGACCAGTTGGGGATCAAAGGACAATTTGGACTCTAAATCTGGGTCTAATCCGAAACCCAGTTGTCGTTCTAAATCTGGGACAGGGTCTAGAGACACTATTGCTTCTAAAACAGTCTCTGAGGTCAAAGGAAATTCTGCTTCTAAAACAAGTTTTGATTATAAGATGGTTGTGGTTTTTAAATCTCACTTAGAGTCAAAGAATGACCTATACCCTAAATCTCAGATCCCTTTAGCCCCGAAATGCAGTTCCAGTCTCAAAATCAGTTCAAGATGTAATACAGGTTCTAAGGATTCTCTGCTGGACTCTGGGTCCAAAAACAGCAACCTAAAGACATCTGGCTCCAATACTAAATCCAACCCTGGTTCAAATGCAAGTTCAGATACCTCCAATGCTGGACCAGTTCAATCTAGTTCAACGTCACTGTCAGAAGCTTCTCCTAGAACTGGATCACCAACTAGGGGTGTTGGTAAATGGGAGCATCAAAGGACTCCTGGTTCTGCTCCAGGTAATTATCTTTCCAGAGTTTGTTTTTTTTGTTTTTGTTGTTTTTTGAAAACTTTCAAAATTTGCCTTTCCAACTTTTTATACTAAATGTAAATGGATTTAATGTCATTCTGTCATTGATAATTAAATAAATTCAGCTAATAACATTTCAGCACATTCAAACTATAAATATAATCTGGCTCCACATAAATGTTTTCTCAGGTGTATAATTTGGCAGATGTATTGCTACAGAGTTGGCCCCTTTACTAATTAAGCTATTATGAGAAAACAAAGACCTAGGCCCTATGCCAATTCACCCCTTGGCCCTCCCCCTTAACCCTCCCCCTTGGCCCTTGCACTTGACACTACCCCTTGAAATGGAGTTGCAAGGGGTAAGGGTTGAAACATTCCCTTATAAAATGAGACAACCCTTCAAGACCTGTTCCGTCATCAGCAGCCATCAACAATAGATGCAACAACTTTGTTTTCAAAAGAATTCACCGTGCTGTCAGCAGCTGTCTCTGTTGCATGGGCTTTGCCCATCTTTTTGAGGCTATCAACAACAATATGCAGAAATGCTCTTCACAACACACTGAAATGGCATTAAACGGTCAATCAAATGATTAAGTGGTTTATAAAGAGAATACATACATTTGTGTCTTTCTTTCATCACACTGCCTCACTTTTGTGCAGTGTTTACCTCCATCTTGCTGGTGATTCGAACAGAATTATGGGAGATTTCTCATACCCCTCCATTTGTAGTACAGTCCTGAAAAATCTCAGTTTCAAGAGCCAAACAGCCCTCGTCCTTAGCCCTTCTCCTATGACTCATCGAAAATTGGTGAATTGGGATTGGGCCAAAGAGTTACAGTAAAAAGAGAACGATTGATTTGCATGGAATCCACTTTGTTTTCCTTTTATACTATTTAAATTGCAAAATCTAGGTAATAATTAATGAAGCACTGTGTTTTTTAAACATATTTGATGGCATTCTTTCATTCCGTCCACGTCGGATGTTCATTCCATATCTTTCATAATGCATGAAAAATTATTCATAAAACCATTAATTTTCTGATCCGCTTAGTCCCTGTGAGGGTCAAGGGGGTGCTGCAACCTCTCCCTTCAACCTATGGACGAAGGTGAAGTATACCCTGGATGTGTTGCCAGTTCATTGCAGGGCTCCTGAAAACCAAAAAAAAATTCATAAAAAATAAAGTAGTCAATTCCTCCAAATAAAAATGAATTCTTGTATGTCAAATACAAATTGAGATCAAATCCTAAGTTTGAAAGACTAAACAAAATAAAATGTAATGAACTTTTCAAAACTTTTGTAAGTTTTTCTTACATAAAATTCCTGACTTCAGGTTCTGGTGCCATTACAGGGCTGCTGACTCCTCTGGCCACCTCCAGCCCCAAAACCATCACTGTAGCAACAGTAATGGGAGAATCCACAATGAAGCCAATTACATCTGTCACTAATGGAACAAAACCCAGCCACGTTCCCAAAAATACAAATCTGAAACCTTATGATTCAATCACTAAAACACCAGGAAAAACAGTGGCTGACAATGAGAAAGATAACATTAAAGTGACAGAGTGTAAAATACCAGCACTACGAGAACCTGTTCCATCCCAGGGGGCTGTTAGGGGGGTAGATATGACTGACAGCACAGACATTCAGCTAAGGAAACCATCTAACCTGGGAGATGCTAATGCCATCGCTGCAGGTGGCAACATTCACTCATCTGAAACAACAAATGTGGAGACAGCAAATGACAACAAGAAGCAGCAGGACAGAGTTAAACAGAGGAATAATCCGGGGAGTGCTCTTCTTTCTCCTTCCCTTCGCAGTCATCCAGCAAACACAGTTAAGAGAATAACAGTCAACGAGGCTGCAACCATGACAGATTCCAGTGTGAGACAGAAAGAGGTGGGGGTCCAGGTGGAGATAGAGATGACTGAGTGTTCTGCCTCAACCAGCCCAAACCTGAGTAAAGGAGCTCTGACCTCCTCTCTGATTGGTTCCCCTAGCTGTCAGTCAGGTAGTTTGACCTCACCCATGGTCCCATCATTATGCTGCATCCCTGCTAGTCAGCCCCCCCCCTTCCAGCACATATGCAAAATTGAAATCGAGCTCCACAGCCAATCAGTGCTTCCCTCTGTTCTGGGTGACAAGGCCAGCTCTCTCCCTTCCTGTTTCCGTACATACAGCTTCCAGAAGAGCCCTGCACTCATGCCAAAACTGAGTCGTGGACCAAATAAAGACAGGAACATGGGTGCTAAAAGTGTCTTGGAGGATGAGGAGGAGAAAGACAAAGGGACAAATAAAGAGGGGGTAGAGGACAAAAAGAAGGTAGATGAAATGGTGAAGCCACAAAATGTGGTGTGGGACGAGCAGGGAATGACGTGGGAGATATACGGTGCCTCGGTGGACCTGGAGTCCCTTGGCACTGCAATCCAGTCTCATCTCGAGTCAAAAATACGGGAGCAAGAGAAACACATAAGGACTCTGCGGAAGTCCATCTGCTCTGACCTCAGCCCCAGAGCATGGAAGATACAGAAGGGGAAGAAGAGAAAAGGAGGTATCCTAGGATGTTGCAGGAAGGCATCTCCAGTTGCAGACTGAGAAGATGTCTGTATAGGTTCTCATTTGCCTAAGTCAATGTTCTTCGTCGTTCTTCTTGGTTCAAAACTGAAGAAGTCTCTTGGATGAGAGACAAAACATTTTCAAAAGAGCTAAACTAATCCACTTTGAATCAAGAACTAATTAACTAAGTAAATGTAGCAGTGAAACCCAAGCATTTAAAACAAAGGTGTCTATACTACTGGTTACTGATCACTCGATTCCTTAAACTTATGTTAGGCATGCATTTGCTTCAAGCAACACACCAGAAAAAAACTCAAGATAGTGTACGCTCCTGTTAATCACAGGTGTGTCTAATCCAAAGGGTAAGTACCTCAACTTGAAAGTAAAGACACTGCAGAAGTATCCATTACATATTCTGAAAAAAAAAAAGAAAAGAAAAAATGGCCCAGCTCCCACAAACTTACATGTACCATCTCCCTAAAAATATTTTAGGGACTAGAATAATCTAGAGTTATTGTAGTCTCATTAAATTTAGATCCATCTCATACACCATAAGGTTTCTGTCATATTTTGGACTTTGGACAGATGAGGGAGCTTCTGTTAATTGAATAAAACATTTTCTTGACAGTCTTGCCATAGTGGTGGTTTATATACCCCACTGACGTTTACAATTTTACCATGTGAGTAAGCTGCCATTTAGCATTAGCTCACCCCTGTTTGACTAAAATGGAAACTTCAGAAACCAATGACATCGTGTTGGCTCTGTCCAGTTATGCACAGTGCGTGGTCTAATCTGAATGAATGTTGTCATTGAAAGATCCATTACTGTTTTACCTTCCCCCCAGTGGGCAGGAGGATGTTGCGTAGGATGATGTATTGGGTGGGACACAATTCTTTAATGACTTATATGTTAAATTTAGACCAATGCATTTCAGGTTGTGCCCTTTCCAGATGTTGATCTAAATAAATGAGTGACATAAAGTTGTTATACATGACAAGAGCTGCTGGAGTTTTTGACTATTAATATATATAAATTAATTTTCATCCCATCTTTGCTGACTTTTTCCGTATTAAACCATGCCCTAGTATTTTGAGATAACTTTACCTTGGTCCACCCAGTATCTAAGCTTAACTGAAAAATTATTTAAATAGTTGCATAAGCAAAGCAACTTAAAGTTCAAGATTATACATAAATTTGGTTTGCAGACATGTACAATGGCAAAATTTTATTCAATCTACTGGGTTGTATTTTTCACTATGCAGAGGTTGAAATCAGTATCATTACTGCTTTACTTGAAACATAGCACTACGTCAGAAATATAAGACAGTCAACCTCATCCATCGAAAACAAGTAGTATTTGAAACCAGAAAAACAGTAGAAGATTTGACAAATCTACCACTGTAATTGTTCATCAGTTTTGTGTTGATTTATTTTTATGTCAATTCACGTCATACTCCTGTCTGCTGGATAGGTGATTTATGCATGAAAAATGTTAACTTAATGTATTTTATGATTGGAGGCAATTATAGTAAGTCTAGTAACACAGCTGTTTTATGACAGCTACATAATATATTATTTACTTTAAAACACATTTATGCTGAGATGGTGACACATTTGCTTGCTGATGGCAATGAATCTCTTAAACATGTTTTAACTATATTAGAGATGTTGTTATTAATTTTTCCTCAGCTGCTACTGATGCTGTTACTATTTTCTGCCTTTTCTGCCTATTTTATTACTGTTCCTGTCATTATGTATTAGTGCTTGAGCATCACAGTATCTGTTTTTATAATGTTGTGTTTGATGCTCACTTTCTGTTTTTGTCCTCAGGTTGTTGGGGAATGGCAATGTTTTAGTTTCTGGTTCTGTTGTAAATGTCACACTTTGTTGGTGTAGTGTGTGTGTGTGTGTGGGGGGGTGGGGGGGGTGGGGTGGCAAAAGCTTTCTGCTCTTCACTGGTAGTAAATATTTCATCCAGTTCTTTTTTTTTTTAATGAAATGCTGCATGAAAGCACTCGCAAACTCAGACAGCCATGAGTATGAATGAGTTTGATCGTATTCTGCAAATTTCCCAGATGGTAAATGTGGATCTTGTTGTTTTTTCATCTCTGTTCTCTTATTTTTTCTTTCCTATATGTGCATTTTCTTTCTTTTTGATATTTTCTGTTCTTTGTCTTCCTTTCATTTCCCCTTTTCCTTACATTATTTTCTTCACTCTACATAGCTTTCTTCTCCTCCTTCTCATGTCTTTCTTTCCCACATTTTTACAGTTTTTTTTTCTTTTCTGCCTTCACAGGTCATTTCATTGATACATGCAGTACAAATATTCCATCCATAGAGGGTGACACACACCAAATCACTGCATGTGTTAAATACTGAGGTTAGGACAACCATCAAATTATGCTAAAGAATGTACCAATATCGTATTAAAGTTATTGTATCTTTACATATGTCTTTTTCTCTTTTTTTTGTCTGTCATATTTCTGGACACACTGGCATAAATTCTCTACACGAGGAATAAATTAACTCTGAGTAACTGTATTTTGTAATTTATTGCCTGGTCACTTTCTTTCTATTATTTCTTTCTCTATCTGTCTCACTCCTCCTCCTCTTGTACTGGAGTTACGTTGTTGATGGAGCTCAGGATCGCCTCTGAATTATTCAGAAACACCCAAGTCGTGCTGATGTAAAACAATAGAATCTCTCTGCCATGTTTTATTAAGACTGCACTCCAAATACACAGAGGGCACACATTTCAGTGAAGAGCTTCATGTCATAGAGTCTCTACGTGGAGTGGAGATCAGCCTTGTTAACACTGTCTCACAGCAAGACATTTATTTTTGCTTGTCCTTATAAATCTTGGCGATAAAACATCACCAAAGATGATCTGTTCCTCTTTACCAGCATCATTCTTTATCATCATTCTTGCAATAGCACTGGTTTGAACATTTTTGGTAGCATGTTACTGTTGGAGCTGTTGGAGCTAGTTTGAGTTTCAGTTTTAAGACTGTCTTAGATTTTTGGTGATTTTTGGATGATTTGAACAGTTATTTAAAAGAAACCATGTGGAAAGTCTAGTGGGAGAAGTCACTTGGTGGTTCTGTTATTAACACTGACATGAAATGTGAGCAGACTACTCACTGCTTTTTGTAATTTGTCAGAAGACAAAAAAAGAAACTACTGATGTATGATGTATAATCTGTGGCTTGTATTTGAAAAGCTCATTGTATTAGACATTCACTGGTCACTTTATGAGGTAAACCTGTTCAACTGCATGTTAACGCAGATATCTAGCAGGTCAATCAAATGGCAATATCTCAACGTATATGTATTTTCATACACAACCATCTCTAGAGTTTAAAGAGAATGGTCGGAAATATCCAATAACAAAAAATACCTAGTTAGTAACAGTTCTCTGGGTGAAAGTGCTTTGTTGAAGCCAGAGGTGAGAAAAGAATGGCCTGGCAGGTTGGAACTGATAGAACAGCACCAGTAACTGAAATAACCACTGAGTCTTGAAATAGATAAGCTATAAGCAGCAGGGTATACACTCACTGGCTAATTTATTTAATACAGTGGATGGTCAGTGTACTGTAATGTTATGTAAAATCGGAATGTTAAAAATAACTGAAGCACTTACACAGAGTGAAATGTGAAAAGCAGCATAAAATGGATTGATCACACAGATCATTCCATTTTATGTCTTTAAGGTAAAAAATCAGCTTTTTTTTTAATGTTGTCTGACAAAAAGAAGGAAGGAATCTTTATTTTTATCCACCGGTAACGTTTGACTGGAACTCACTGAGCTCGTGTTACTTTTTTTAGTGAACATCCTGTTTAGACCCTTCAGTTTAAGAGTACAAAGAATACATAACAGGTTGTATTACATAACATAGAGGATCCAAATAACATGGACAATACTGGAATGAGATGTTACTAACCTAGTGTTTTTAGAGACAAGTTCAATCTTAGTCTATGGGAGCCAGGCCTTTTTGTAACCACTCTCAGTGGTCATCAGCAGAATTACAACTTTAAGACAGTAGCACATGGTGGATGTCCTCCATGATGTAGGAGGACTCATGTCAAACTCTATCTCCAAACTGTGTACTTTTCAGACTGCTCAGAGTGAAATGATTCATACCACAAGTCACCTACTGTTATTTTGATCAGTGGTTGTTGTGAAAACCTTGTATCTCCAAAAGTGTAGATTTGGACTGTGATAAACTGAAGGATTAAGTGATTCCTTTATGTATTGAGACATTCTCCTCATTCTCAAACTAAATAAGTGCTTTAAAAAAAATCTCTGGGATTTGCTGGGAATAGGTTGCCACAAAGCTGTAAACAGGCCTGTGTTTCATGAAAGACAGTAGGTGTTTGACATAGAACAGATCATCTTGGAGGGTTTGATGAATTGCTGTATAAAGTATCAAATAGTTTCAAATTAGCTCAACCTTAACATGTACAACAGTAAAATGCAACATATACACAAACACAGCAGAATAAAACTATGTTAAACAGTAAAACACCGCACAGTGACTACTTTCACTTTTAAATTTCAAGGACCATTGATTTGCAGTATTTACACTGTGATATGTGTGCAGTTACTCAAGTAAAGTCTCTGAATACTTGGTCAAACATCAACAGAGACCATTTTAATGCAAAATGAGCCTCTAGCCTTACTATTCATACTTAGTAAATTTGTCTGAGAATTTTTACTTGAAGCTAAGCTAGTGATATTAGTATGTAACTTCTTACTTGACAAATGAGTTATTCAGCCACTGGTGAGAGTCACTTATCAGGAGAAAAGCAGCTGGACTTCCAGCTAACCAGCTGTCTATCAAACACACTGCATATACTTACTGTGTCCATCAATATTTATTTTCTCATTGTGGAGCAGAGCACAGTTCAGGATGCATCTCTTTGTTATCATCCTCCTGTATTGTGCTGCCACAGTTATGGCAGTGCCAGGTTGCCTCAGTGACAGGGACAAGGACCACCGATTGAGGAGGAACTGCTCAGGTGCTGACTTCAGTGAGGTCCCAGCAGGATTTGAGCCAAAAACTCAGGTACAGAAAACAGAGAAAACAAGTTACATACAATTAAATTTGAAAAGTATTTCCTTCTCATCAGAAAAAATACACAATGTCTTTACATTTTCTGGAAAGATTCTGTTGGGTTTCTGTAAATTTGCTTGAGAGTCTGGTTTCGACCAGCTCTATATGTAAAATGTCATGAGATGATTTTTGGCGCTACATAAATGAAATTTGTTTGACTGATTGATTGAATTACAAAGAGCTTTACTGTTTAGACTCAATGTCATGTGAAGACTGGAGAAAAACATTAATTCATAGGAATCATTTTGATCAGTCTAATTTAGATGTAGAAGAATTTAGACAAACTTTGAAAGCCAAAGTGGGATAAAAATTCAAAAAAATTCCAGGGCAGTTTTAACCAAGTAAAATTCTATTATAGTATTATTATGATATGGTCAAACCTAATAAAGAAACTTTTTTGAGCCTTTTTGACTCCCTGACAAAAGTATGGGTTTTGAAGCTTCTCCCTGATATGACAGTGGATTTTCTGCATCTCAAGTCTAAGAAAATAATACAAATATTCTCTGTCAGAACATTTACAGTCAGATAATATGTTTATAGCCTCAGATGGTGAAAAAACTTCATTTAAGTAAAACTGCTGTGCTTCAGGAGGCTAACATAGGGATGGCAGTTACTGAATTCAGATTGAAATTTTCATTAGGTTTTATTTTTATTTTGTCTTTCATGAGTGCACAAGTGGTGAACTCCATCCTGATAATTGACAGTGACAGGAGGAGACCATACAATTCCTGTTTCAGGCTGATAACACTTTGACAGGAAACTGTTTTTTTTCTTCTGTTCTTAGGTTCTGCTGTTCCCCAACAACATATTCTCTAGTCTGTCCTGGTCTTCCTTCAAGGTCTTCACAAACATCTATGAGATCGACCTCACCAGTAACAAGGTGTCTGGGTGTATAAGGGCTATATTTCATATTTGCTGATTAACCTATTGTAACACACAGTTCTGCGCGCGTTTGCTTTGATAAGTTTGTCCCTTGGGACTTGTGGTTGAACTGCCGAAAAGTATGTTCGTGTTGTAAAAAAAAAGAAAAGTGAGAGAAGAAGTAAAAACAGTAAACAGGACTCACATTGGAGTTACACCCGGTGTTGACTGTGTTTTATTTACCACAAGCACATACAGGGTGGGGAAGCAAAATTTACAATATTTTGAGGCAGGGATTGAAAGACAGTGTATGACCAATTAGTTTATTGAAAGTCATGAGAATTTATTTGCCACAAGAAAATTTACATAATAGAAAATGTTTTTATTCTATTTGTCCTCCTTCTTTCTCAATAACTGCCTTCACACACTTCCTGAAACTTGCGCAAGTGTTCCTCAAATATTCGTGTGACAACTTCTCCCATTCTTCTTTAATAGTATCTTCCAGACTTTCTCGTAATAGTTTTGCTCATAGTCATTCTCTTCTTTCCATTATAAACAGTCTTTATGGACACTTCAACTATTTTTGAAATCTCCTTTGGTGTGACGAGTGCATTCAGCAAATCACACAGTCTTTGATGTTTGCTTTTCTGATTACTCATTAGGGCAAAAGTTTCTGAAAAGGTATGGATAATAGTGTTATGTATGATTATTTTATTTTTACTCTGCTTTATTGTTTGTTTTTAACTCTCCTGTTTTACTGTACAGTGTCCTTGAGTGCCAAGAAAGGCGCCTATAAATAAAATGTATTATTATTATTATTATGACATCAATATATGTTTGGTTTCAAAACAATTGACGTAGTGCCTGCTGAGAAAAAAAAAAAAATGTTCATTGTAAATTTTGCTTCCCCACCCTGTATATCCAGTGGACCTTCAGTTCCCTTCATGCTGAGGGACATTAGGAAGCGGTGTGAACAATGCTGGGCCTGCCAGACTCGCAGGTCCCTGTTCCTAAGAAGAGGGCTCTGATGGAGGGGGTCTCTTGTGGACCGTCCATTGCAGCAGGTTGCCGCTGATATCTTAGAGCTCCCTATGACATCTCAGGGGAATACGTACATATTGGTGGTAGAAGACTATTTCACTAAATTTGTGAACCTTTATGCTTTACCTAATCAGACCACTCACACTGTTACCAGGTGCCTTTTTGAGGATTACGTGTTAGTACATGGAGTCCCTGAGATGCTGCATAGTGATCAGGGGCATCAGTTTGAGGCTGAGGTGATTCAGCGCCTCTGTCTTCTCTTTGTTATAAAAAGACACGTACTACATCCTACAATCCAAAGTCAAACAGCATGGTGGAGCACCATAATCGGACTGTAATTGACCAATTAGCCAAGATGTTGCTCGCCCATGGTGGGGAGTGGGATATTAATGTGAAGCAGATCACTTTTGCCTGCCATGCTAGCACACGGTTCACACCATTCTTTCTCATGCATGGGCGAGAAGCTCGGGTCCCTGCCAACATCCTTGTGCCCACCCCCGATGTGGGTTTTTCAGGTGCTGAACCTCTCCCAGAGTATGCATCCACTGTGCTGGGGAAACTTGAGTTGTCCTTTGGAGCCGTCAGGCTGCATTCCAGGGAGGCTCATGAGAGACAAAAGCTGTATTATGATGGGAAGGTAAGGCACTAGGCATATAAAGTGGGGGAGCTAATGTGGTTGAATAACCCCACCGAGAGCCAAACAAAGCTTGCACCACATTGGAAGGGCCCATACAGGGTTGTGCAGATTCTCCCATCAGGGGATGACAGGGAAAAGAGGTACATATTGCCGTTGCCTCCCTTTCCTCCCCTTTCCTCCCCTTTCTATCCCTGATGCTGTGCCCTACATCCCAACCTCTGCTGTTCAGGGGGCCTCACCCATTCCCCTGTCTCCGCCAGCTGTTGAGCATCCAGGACCTGGGTGCTTGTCACAGCCAGAGTTGGTGCAGTCGCGCACCGGTCGTGCATTTCGCCCACCTCTTCATCTTCAGGACTTTGTTTTGTTTTGAGTCCTGCCTCTGTTGTTTTGTTTAGAAGGGCCATGTGTTAGCCAATGTTGGGGGTGTGATGGGTAATTTAGGGTGTATCGTTTCTGTGGGTTCTTGTAATGTTTGTATTTGACTATTGCAGATTCCTTTGATGGGGTTATTGTTGTTTTTTGTTTTTTTTAATTTGGTTTTTGTTTTCTGGCAGAAATGAGGACTTTTGTTTGGGGGAGAGGGACGTATGTAACACATAGTTCTATGCTCGTTTGCTTTGATAAGTTGGTCCCTTGGGACTTGCGGTTGAACTGCCGAAAAGTATGTTGGTGTTGTAAAAAAAAAAAAAAAGTGAGAGGAGAAGTAAAAACAGTAAACAGGACTCACGTTGGAGTTACACCCAGTGTTGATTGTGTTTTATTTAGTACTTCAGTACTCAGTTACACTATCAACCCAAATGGGTTAGGGTTACACAATCCAAATGGGTCATCAGATATGACCCATTTGGATGTTCAGAGGCTCCATAGTGAACGTGGATACACTGTCATCTTCTACAACATTGATTCACCAGTAAAACCCATGGAGCAATATAGTTGCTGATATAATTAACTCAGAATTTACTCTGAGTTTTTATAAACATCTACATGATCTATGAATTAAAATAGACAAATACATGATTTACACCAAAAAATACAAACTACAGAGGATAATATTATGTAAAAAAAAATGGTGATAAATCAGTTAAGAAAGGTAGAAATAGTGAAAAATTCATTTGGGACCTTCCACAGAAGTAGCACCAGGTCTTTATGGGTTAAATAAAACACTGCAAAAAAGGGTGTCTGAAGACAAGATAAAAACACTTAATCTGAGGAAAGAGGTACTCAAAACAAGTGAAATATCTGTCCATACAGCAAGATAATTTCACTTGACAAGATTTCTTGAATTAAGATTGCTAAATGTAGAAATAAGCATGTCTACAGATGTATGAACACTTAAAACTCTTAAAACAAGATAAATTCTCTAACATTGCTAAATCTAAGGGTCTTTTTTATCTTGGTAAGAACCAAATTGTAATGAGTACAACAGAGGACCCAAGTGCAGATACAGGGGCTCAGTATGAACAGTCGTTATTCTCAGGCAAACAAGCAACAGACAAGGACCAGGCAGCAGGTGAGTCGGGGACAGGTGAAGGGTTGGTAACCAGGAAAGCCAGACGAAGCCAAAGGGACGAAGACAGGAGACGTGGTCAGGGACGGAAGGCAGGTCGGTCATCCAGGGATCTGGCAGAGAGACATGGTCAGGCAAAGGCAGGTGGGTTACCGGAGAGTAGACAGGCAGACATGGTCGGACAGGCAGGCAGGTGGATATCCAGGCGGCAGGTGGGGCAGGTCAGAGACGGTCAGGATCAAGAATCTGGCAGGAATAAACGCTGAATAGTCACACACGAGGTAGAGAACAATCTGGCAAATGGGCAGAGAGCAGAGGGGTGAATATATATGCCCAGCCTGATGAGCTCCAGCTCAGCTCACAGGTGAGCGGAGTTAACTGATAAGGAGGTGTGACTGAGAGAGTGATGAAGAAGTGTGGCTGAGAGAGAGAGAGAGACAGCAGAGCAGACAGGGATGTGACACAAATAATTTGCAGTGTAACACTGATAACCTGACTCTCACTGTCCCAAGGTTCCAGAGGTCACCCCCAGCGCTATCCCAATCCTTCCCAGCCTCAGGGTTCTCCGACTGGGACGGAACCATCTGACTACCCTCTCAGATGGCTCCTTCTCCGCCTGTCCTGCTCTGGCTGAACTCTATCTACATGACAACGCTATCAGGTCTCTGAGTGATAACAGTTTTTCTGGACTGAGCAAGCTGGAGGTCAGTATGCAAAGGCACATATATTTGATGAAGTACAATATATCAAACAGTAAAAGAAAACACATATACTCACATTGCTCCAATGAACAAGAGCAGTAAACTCAGCAAATGGTATCAGTCTTTCCATCCTCAGCAGTTCTTACAAATGCTTTCTATGATGTATAACACTCTTCTTTATTTGTTTGATTATGAAGAATTAAAACATTCTGGAGCATAGTGCAATGCATACTTGATTAATATTAAAAAACACTCTAAAGATCTTCTGTTATTTAACAAGGTACTGCTTTGTAAATAGTTGTTACAGGGACTGACTGTTAAAGGGTCTGCTGATGATGTTATGTCCTTTTGTTTTTACCCTCAGCCACACTGGCCGCAGCGTATTGTCATTAGTTGGTCATCCATCCGTCTGTCTGTCCAAAAACTTTGCCATACACTGACAAGTCAGGCCGAGGGTTTTCAAGTGCGTGCACATTGTTTTATCAGTGAATCCGGTGGAGAGACAAAACCCTTTCCACTCAAAGCACTTCATACTAAAGCAATGACTTGAACTAATCTCAAGAAGGTGCAAACACTGGGTGTTCATAAAATAGCTCTGCTGTTATGATGACCAAATCAACTGAGATGTGTTTTTGTGGGTTTTTTACCTTGTAAAACACAAATAAGATCAGCAGAAGAGGACAAACATTCACCATGATTTTATCACATTCAGATTGAATATGAAACTAAATCATCCACCACTTTGTTTTATTTTGAATTTTCACGATAAATAGAATGAATTCATCCTACAAATGGTGTTGTTCAAGTATGTGTAACCCGGTTTATGTAATTTGTGCAGTGGGACACATTACTGAGCCTTGTCTGAGGGGAACACTAGTTTTTATCCAAATACCTCCAAAGTAAAATAGAGGCTCCCTATTTTATTTATATGTATGTATATATATATATATATATATATATATATATATATATATATATATACGCATACATACGATGGACATGAATTCTGCTCAACAGATTGCAGCCTCTGAAGATGGTAAATAGTTACACAGACAGTATCATTTGAAAGATGAATTAATTTACTGGTTTTGTTTTTTTCATAGTATTGGTTGACACTGAATTTAAAGAATCATAGTACTGATCTTTGAAATGCTTTCAAGTTTTATTATCTCTTATTATTCTCTTATTATTTTATTTTATTATTATTTATTTTATTTATCTGTTTTCACTCATCAATGCCCATGTCTCTTTTTGATCTACCCTTTAGATCCTGGACCTGTCATCCAATTATATTCTGGCGCTTCCTGAACTCATGCTCCACCCCCTCGTTACCATAGAGACCCTGTACCTGGAGAGCAACAAGGTGGGAGAGCACACAGGTTAAACATGTTTAAATGAAAACCAGGCTTGAGGAAAAATGTAAATGTATGGAATTTCAGTCATTTCAAGGTCTGGTTTTATAAAATATGGAATTTTAGAATAATTTACCAAATCTAAAATAATTACTGAAAATGATAGTGATAATTAGCCATATCTAATGGTGAAGTTGCAGATGGCAACCAGCTGAATACCTTCTTCACCAACCTGTCCATTAAGTCACTTGCAACAGGTATAGTTTGCTTTGTTAATTCTGCACATTTACATTAAGAGGATATTGATTCTGGTTCAGTTTTATATATTGTAGATGACAGTGATACACCTTAATGTTGGAACTGTTACTATAAAAACATGCTCCCCCCCTCCCTCCGTATTAACAGCTCATTATAAGAAAATAGAAGCATCATTCTGCAGCAGGTGACATACACTGCTGGATCTTAAAACTGTTTATTTGCACAATAAACTTTGAGCTTCTCAAAGCTGTCGATTATGGTCTAAAAAATCCAAGAAGCTGGAAATTCGACTGGAAAGTCTGGGATTTTTAAATGAAAAAATGTAGAAACTGTCACATATGCATAAATGTAGAGAGCAGTTCTCCAAGTTGAGTGTGTTATGGCAGTGTTACGATAGTGGTAGAATGGGACCTGGCATGAGAGAAGCCACACATTGTGTTGTACAAACTGTATGTTGAATGAGTAGCTAGTTAATAAAGCCAAGTTATAAAAGAAACTCACCTTGGATCATTCTACATGGTGTCAGAAGAAACCGGAGTCACCAAAGAGTCAAGAATTACGTACTTGATGGCGAAGTTCAATCCCCTGGACAGTTTTTCCTTTGATAAGTGTCACAGTCTGTGCTGGTGGGACCCACGGCTCCTCCCTCTCCACTTCATCGCCTCATCGCCCATGATCTGACTCACCTGTTGAGCGTCACGCAGCTGCAGCACATTACCAGTAAGTCTATTAAAGGCTTGGTGCTGCAGCTGCACGATGCTGATCCATTTCATCATCTACAAACTATCCATAACCCGGACATTTACCCACTCGGACTCTGACTCAGATTATTGTTTATTCCTTATATAAATTGTTTTCTATGTTAATAAATTTGTGTAGCTCACTTCAGCACTGAGCATGTGAGTCCTCTCCTTTCCACCACCGTAACAATAAGCCTACTGAATGGCTGGAGACAGCACTTTGAGCAGTTCAGACTCGCCACAAAACTGGACAAAGAAAACAGCAAAGTCCAGGTGAGCTGCCTAATCTACGCCATGGGCAATGACACAGAAAATATATACAAGTCATTTACTTTTGCTGATGAGGGGTACGGGAATGATTTTGGCATCGTGGTGAAAAAGTTTGATGACTACGTTCTTCCGTGGAGGAATATTATACACGAGTTTCCACCAGCATACCCAGTGGCCAGGGGAGATAACGGAGTGTTTTATCTGGGCCCTGTATGATCTATTAGAGCACTGTGAGTTTGGCACAAGCTGGGAGGAGAATATCCACAACCGTATAGTCGTCGGGATACTGGACAAGGAGCTCTCACGCAGGCTGCAGCTGATGCCGGACCTGATGCTCGCGCTGACGATACAAACCGTCAGGCAGTCGGAGGAGGTTGCAGCTCAAGTGAACCTACAAGGAGACTCAACGGGATCAGTACATGAGGTACAACACAAATGGAATAAAAGTAACTGGAAGCAACAACAAGGTGAGTCAAAAGGCAGAAAGGGGGGAGGAAATGACAATAAATGTGGTTAATGTGGAAAAGCACAACACAGCAAAGATGGAAGATGCTCTGCAGGGAAAACCACATGCCACCACGTCCATAAAATGGGACACTGGGCCAGGATGTGCCGCAACAGATCCGCGAATGAAATCACAGAAACTGAGCAGGTGGATTCCACCCAGATGGAATTTAAAATAGACACAGGAGCTGATGTCAGTGTGTTACAGTGTGTTAAGTGAGGACTCATTTCAGAAACTCACTCCATCAAGAACCCCGAAACCAGCTGACATTTCATTGGACAGCCCAGGAAGTGAGCTTTTGTGTCTTGGCTGTATCAATGCTACAGTTACCTACAAGGGAAAGAAATACCCATTAGACACACATGCAGTCCATGGCCAGGCTGTCAGCAACTTGTTTAGCTGACCTCTATCAATGAAAATGAACTTAGTACAATGGGTTGATGAAAGGACACGTGCCACCAGTCAATTTCAGCAAGCTTTTGGTGAGCATGGCACTCTTAAAACTGAACCAGTCAAAATCCAGCTGAAAGATGATGCTCAACCATATGTTGTGCACACCGCTCACTGTGTGCCTTGTCCCTTCCCAATGTTACAAAAGGTAAAGGAGGAACTGCACAGGATGGAGAAGAGTAGTGTCAATGAGCAGGTGACACAGCCAACGGAATGGTGTGTACCCATGGTGCCAGTTCTAAAGAAAAACACCGACAAAGCCAGAATCTGTGTGGACTTAAAAAGACTAAATGAGTCAGTAAAAAGAGAGCGGAACATTTTACCTACCCCAGATGAAATAACTGCCAAGCTGAGTGGAGCAGCTGTGTTTTCTTCTCTTGATACCACTAGTGGATTTTGGCAGATCCCACTGCATCCAGACAGCTGCAAGTTAACAACCTTCAAAACACCTTTTGGAAGATATTGTTTTAAAAGATTACCTTTCGGGATTTCCAGCGCACCTGAAATTTTACAAAGGAAAATGCAAGAGGCTCTGCAGGGTTGAAAGGTGTTGAAGTTTTTATGGATGACATCCTTATCTATGGGACCACGATGGAACATCCTAACACTAGACTTGAAAAGGTGTTACAGCATGTTGAGTTAGCAGGTTTTGAAACTCAACAAAGAGAAATGTTCATTCAGACATGGCCAGCTACGCTTTCTGGGACATCTCATGGACCAGTCAGGGGTCAGGCCTGACCAAGAAAAAGTTGAAGCCATTCGTCAGCTGGCGCCACCAGAAAATGTGAGCTAAAAAGAGTCCTGGGCTTGGTGAACTACCTGGGAAGGTATGTCCCTAATCTATCCACAATAGGTCAGCCACTGAAGAGCAAGAACATCTGGACCTGGAGCCACTCATAGCAGTCAGCCTTTCAGACCATTAAAGAGATGCTGACAACAGCACCAGTTCTCGCCTTCTATGATGTTACTAAACCTATAGTGGTGTCTGCTAATGCCAGCAGCTATGGCCTGGGGGGTGTACTCCTTCAGCTCCATGGAGAGGAGTGGAAACCAGTAGCCTGCTCTTCTAGACGTCTCACAGAAGCCAAAATGCGCTATGCACAGATAGAAGAAGAGTGCCTGGCAGGCGTATGGGCCTGTGAGAAGTTTGACAAATATCTATGTGGCTTGGGTCAGTTCAGGCTAGAGACTGACCACAAGCCATTGGTACCACTTGTCAACAACAGAAGCCTGGAAAACGTCCCTGTGAGATGCCAGCGTCTACTAATGAGACTCCTTGGGTACAATCCAGTAGCACAATATGTACCAGGACAAACCCTTGTTGTAGCAGATGCCCTGTCCCGCAGCCCTCAAACACCTGTAAAGGATGGGACTGACACACAAGATGACATGGCATGTTACGTAGCCACAGTGTTGCAAGGCATCCCAGCATCCCCAACTAAGATGGGGAGTATCAGAATGGCAACAGCAGCTGACAACAAGCTACAGGCTGTCACTAAGCTCATTAGATCAGGATGGCCTGAATATGGTGGCAATGTTCCACCATACATTAGATACTACATGAAAGTGAAAAATGAGCCATCAGAAGCTGATGAATTCATCATATGAGGAATCAGGATTGTTGTTCCAAGGTCAATGAGAGCAGACATCTTGCAGAAGATACACCAGGGACACCAGGGACTAAAAAAGTAAGTGTAGAGATACAGCCAATGCATCAATTTGGTGGCCTGGACTCTCTTGTAGAACTTAAGAACACTGTAGAGTCAGAGCTCAACAGAAGGAGCCACTTATCTCCACACTGCTTGCCCGATCATCCATAGAAAAGGATTGCTCTTGACCTCTGTGAACACAATAAACACAACAACCTTGTGATTTCAGACTATTATTCACAATTCCTAGAGATATTACATCTGCCATCTACAACCAGCACTCAAGTTATACAGAAACTGAAAGCGACTTTTGCTAGGTTTGGAATCCCAGATGAAGTGGTGAGTGACAATGGACCTCAGTTTTCCAGTGTGGAATTCCAGGAGCTGGCACAAAAGCTCGATTTCAACCACATCAAGTCTAGGCCTCACCACCTTCAGGGAAATGGTCAAGCTGAAAGGGCAGTGCAGACCGCACAGAGAATCCTTCAGCAGAAAGACCAGTTGGTTGCCCTCATGTGTGGTCAACTTCATGCACCACCACGGGGGTCAGCCCAGTGGAACTGCTGATTGGGAGGAAAATAAGAACAATGCTCCCTATGCTTGAGAAAAATCTAAGGCCCAAATTGCCGAACAGAAAGACTGTCAAACAAAAAGATGCTAGGGAGAAGGCTAAACAAGCTTTCTATTACAATCGCTGGCATGGTGCCAGACATCTATCAGTTTTACAACCGGGAGACACCGTCTACACAAAGCTGAACCATGAAAAGGCTTGGAAGACACCAGCAGTCATCTTAAAAGAGGCTGTCACTCCAAGGTCTTACTTCATTGACACGCAGGGAGGAGCGATGCTGCAGCGGAACAGACGTCATCTCCGGGCAGAGCCAAGTCCTCGACCTACAATGATCTACCAACCTGCTTCCACTGAGAGTGCAGTGGTGATTCCCTGTCTGCCAGTGTCACCACTCTAGAGACAGTCCCCTCTAAACCATGTGAGGTGACAAACCCTACACACACACACACACACACACACACACACACACACACACACACACACACACACACACACCAAGACGGACCCTCACCAGATATGGACATGTCAGTAAGCCAGTTGTTAAATTGGACAAGGGAAAAGGTTTTATGGGTCTTTAACAATGACAATTAACACTCGGGTGAAAAGAAGGTATCTAAGCCTTTTTTTTTTGGGGGGGGGGGGGGCAAAAGTAATTACATGAAGCATTAAGTAATATGAGTCATGTTGAGTAATTTGAGTTAAAGTGAGATTTGCCAATGTTTTGCAAAGAGAAATTGCACCCTGAGTTTATTTTATAGAGAAATCTAAGTTAACAAGAGATGTGAAGTAAACCTGAATGGGTAAGACATTTCTAGTTTGACTAGAAGACCAAACAATTGTGTGTTAAAACAGTTTAGAGGTACTGTTTGATATTATTGAGCTGTCACTGTTTAAGTTTATATGCATTTTGTAGTTATTGAAAATAACTTTGAAAAACAGGGAGATGTCACATATGCATATATGTAGAGAGCAGGTCTCCAAGTTGAGTGTGTTACAGCAGTGTTACAACATGCTTTACGGAAGAATGGAACCTGGCATGAGAGAAGCCACACGTTGTGTTGTACGAACTGTATGTTGAATGAGTGGCCAGTTAATAAAGCCGAGTTATAAAAGAAACTCGCCTCGGCTCATTCTACAGGAACAGAAGCATGTTTTCCCTCTGGTTCAGTAACTTTTCCTTATCTTGCTTACCTGTCAGGGGTGAGGGTTTAAAACTACAGGTTTTATCTTAATTATAGATCACGGTGATGCCAAATGACTGGTTCAGCAAGAAAGAGGAGGTGCCATACCTCTACCTGTCATCCAATCCCTGGGCCTGCTCCTGTTCCCTTGATTACCTGCGCAGATACCTCGACAATTATGAATTCAACATCTATGTCCGGGACGGTCTGATCATCAGGAGTGATGCTGAGAGTGTGGTGAGTCCAGCCTGTGTTACAGTTGAAGCACCATTAAAGGACAACCAGAAAAATGGAAATGTATCATCATTAATGAGAACAAAAAAAAGTTGGGTATGAAAAATAATTTTTGTTAAATCTATTATATAACATTATAAATATTTTATTTCTACAATCAGATAGCTGAAATCAGTTAGACAGGGTTTCTCAATCTTTTTTGAACCATGTCTCATTAACAGCACCATGAGCCTACTAGCGGCCCCCCATGCCCACAATTTTTTTTTTTTTTTTGGGGGGGGGGTAATTCTAAAAGTAATGCGACTGCCCTGTGTGTGGAGGACATGGTGGATTATATAGCTGTAGATAAAGCTGTAAGAAAGTGAAAGTGAGCTCCCCTCACCTGATCATTGCTCATGAAAGATGATTGATGACTAATTGTTTAGTCTAATAAGTAATGTAACTGTTAAATTACTTCAGAGTTATGTAACATGTGCATTACATTTAAACAGTACAAAAGTGTAAGATGTGAAGTATCTGAGGGTAGCCTCAGATACTTTACACAAAATCAATTACTATTAACAATGAGAAAAATAACCATCAGTTGCAGCACATTGGCTCATTTATCGGGGTAAGTAATGGAGTCACTGTCACATGTTGTGTCTCATCTGCAGTCTGTGTGCACTGTCCAAATAAACAGACACAGAGCAAAGTGGATCTGATTCCTATGACATTGATGCTACAATCCTTATCATCCAGTTGTTTGGTGGCGCTGCTCCATGGATTTGTCCTTCAGTCCATAACATTTCCTGAATATTATATATAATTTGTCACAAAAAACAGGATGAATAGAAATCAACAGGTTGTTTTGACATAATGTCCATAATTGGTCAATGCCTTTAGTCACAGTGCAATAGTTAAAAGAAACACTAGTTTTCCTTAAAATATTTATTATGTGTGCTGCCAGTGTGTAAAAACATTTATTCTCCAGCACAAACAAGAAATTATTCGAAAAATAAAAACCGGATCCATATTATTACACATCCTGTACTTGGATTTTGGTGTCTTTCTTTGTATAAACTTTATGGTGGAGACAAACCACATGGATGGTTGTGCATGTTACAATCTGAGACAAGTGGAACCCAATAGCGTGTGGTGAACGATAGACTGACTCGAATAAGTGTGAATGCAAATTAAAATTTATTTGTACACACATACATACATACATACATACATACATACATACATACATACATACATACATACATACATACATACATACATACATACATACATACATACATACATACATACATACATACATACATACATATATATATATATACATATACATATATATATATATATATATATATATATATATATAAGGAAAACAAACTCTGACAAAGGAGAACCAAGGGCGTCACCGAACCAGGAGATAAACATGAACTAAACCAAGGGAACCGGACCTGAAACACAGCAGAGTGTGGAGCTTAAACACACACACCAGGAAAAGATCACAGGATGTAAACCAAACGTAGATATATGCAACGGTCTGAACTCAGATACAGACTCAATTAACAAAAACCCAAGCACCAGGAAACCACCATACAAAGTACACCAAAATGAGAGAAACCACCTTACCAGCATGGAAGCAAAGACATTCTGGCACACAGCACAGGAGCTGCAGGGCTTATAAGCAGGAGAGCTTGATTGCAGATCAGCTCCTGGTGTGTGCCATTACCTGGTCAATCACAGAGGGGGAGGGGAGGAAACAGAAGACAACCAAACCAAACCAAAAAAGTGGGTCATGACGCTGCACCTGATTTTGTTTTTGTCTGTATCTGTTTCCAGGTGTGTGACTCTCCCAACAGGCTTCAGGGTCAGTTTGTGATAAGCCTAGAGGAGTCTGATCTGTGCTCATCTCAGCCAGATTCCGGTCCACGTGGAGACAATGAGCCAGTTGTCACAACGACCACACTTACTGCACCCCCTTCCTCAACCACATCTACTACACCCCCTCCCACTACCACACCTACTACGCCCCCTCCCACGATCACATCTACTACATCCAAACCCATGACTCCACTTACTCCTGTCACTATTACATCTAACCCTACAGTTACCAGTCCAGCCTCTAGTGTCACTACACCACTAATCATAGAACTAACCACTGACCTGCCTGACAGTGGGACCACAACTACACTGCAAAGCCTTGTTGCTAAAACCCCTACACCATCCACACAAGTAATGGTACTAAACCCACCCACTGAGGTAACCACACCTATAACCACTTCATCAGTGAACAATAACATCACACAATTTAAGTGGCAGAGTAAGGTAGCCACAGCCAGAGCTGCAGGAGTGTTCTGCGTTTGGTTATTTGCAGGTAACCTCTTGCTTTGTGTAATGTCAGCGGCATGCTCTGTGATGACTGTAGTGAGGCTGTTTTTGTTGTATAGGGGGGCATACAAAATATTAAAGAGGAGAACGGCAGGAGGAAAGGAGAGACTGAGGCTAATAACATGCACCAGGAGGGAGGAGAAGGAAGGCGGAGGAGGAAGTGAAGGGGTGTTAGCGCTGTATCGGTCAGTGCTGTTCATCTCCAAAGACGGAAGAGAAGGTGTTGAGAGGGGTAATGAAGAGGAAGGAGGTAAAAGAGGTGAAGTAGGGAGGGAAAGGCTAACTCTGGAGTCCAAAGGAGAAGAAGAAGGAGGAGGAGCAGTGATGAGACAGGAAGGAGTTGAGAGGGAGGAGAGAAGAGTGTACAAGAAGACATTGTACCGTCTGATAAGCAAACAGGAGGAGATAGAGGGGTGGAGGGAAGTGATGGAGGAGTGTCAGTGTAGTCCAGGAGATGGAGTAAAGATAGGAGAACAAGGAGGAGGAGGAGGGGGAGGAGTTTCCAGAAAGCGGTACAGCGTGATTTTGAGGGAAGAGAGGGAGGTGGCTAGTGGAGACAAAGAGGAGCTGGACTGGGTGGTGGGGGGGTGGGAAGTGAAAAAGAGTGGAGAGGGGAGAGATGAAGAGCCCAGGAGCAGCTGGGGGGAATGGCTGGCTCACTGCCTACCCAGCATGCCCTGGGGAGTAACTATACCTCCTGAGGTTGAGGCAGATCAGAGATGTCATCAGTTAGCCAAATAAGCACAGATACATCATGCTCATATACAGCTGTACAATGTATGTCTCAGACAATTAACATATTATCATGATTATGAATTCAATTACCACTTCATTTCAATCTAACAACCCTCCAACATCCCCTTTTGATATATTGTTCTTGAATATTAGAATATCTATGAGGTTGATCTCAAAGACAGGGTTTAAACAGGGTTTGGGTTTTTGTTGTCATGCATTTCAATACATTCTTTTTTATTATTAATTTGTAAAGCAAATGTTTCATGTGCCATCAGGCCAGGATTATAATATAATCACCTCCACTCAAAATATGTTACAATAAAGAATGATCTTGTGTAGGAAACTGTTGAGTATATTGTCTAAGTGTTTGCTATTTCTACAAAATCTAGCACACAGAATTTATCTGTCTATGTCTTATCAGTGCAATAACCTTTTACCTTCTGTTACAACTGTCCACTACACATGTGGCAGACTTGTTTATGTAACCCTCATCCCTCAGTAACATGACAGCAACATAATAATGTATCATGGCCCATGAAATCTCTCAAACATATATTTTTCACTTGAACAGGAAGGCATCTCATTTGAACAGGAAGGCATTTCACTTGAACAGGAAGGCAGAGGAGAGGAAACCAGAATACCCTCCCCCAGTTTTATATTGTTTACTGGTGTATTTCCTGTTTTATTCGGCTAGCAGAAGATTAAACAGTTGCAGGCCCACCTCGTATTGATGTCAGCAAATGATTTATCTGAAGCAGCGACATTGCCCCCTAATTTGTTGGCCACTGCACACCCACTGACAACTCTGACAAATAGGTCTACAGACAGCCAGCAACCGACTACTTTGTCACAGTCGGTTTTACCCGTAGACAACCACCTAACAAGACTTTTTCCCTCATGTCAAGCTGGCAACGGCTCCACAGCTCCACGGGGATGTCCTTCTACCTTAATCTGCAGATATGCCTGGATGTTGCTAGGCAGTTGTCTACGGGTCCGAAGATGATAAATACAGCTTAGTGTAGGCTAGCGTCAGTAGCTAACATTAGCTACTAATTCTAGTGCTAAACGTTAGCTTGTATAATGTTACCTGTCTATATGTAATTTTAAAGCAAAATTATGTGTGTTGGTTATGTTGTCGACTAACCACATGGTACTTATTTGAATATAGCTAATTAAACGCTAATGTTACCCAGGTACAGTTACGTTAGCTTTATTGCCAATGCCAGCACCCTTAAGTCCGCTAGCTACTTGCTCTCACTTCAACCTCATAGCTCCTCTTTTTCATTGACCCCTGAACTTTTCCTGTCAGACTTCCACCTGGCATTAAACTAACTCTGATAATTGAGTTAGTTATAAGAGCTAGTTTAAGCAATCAGCATAAGTGAGATCAAGTAGCTAGTGAACTTAAAGGTGTTAGCAATAAAGCTACGTTAGCATTTAATTAGAATAAGTACCATATGGTTAGTTGACAACGTAACCGACAACACACACAATTTTGCTTTAAAGTTACATATAGACAAGTGACGTTATATAAGCTAACATTTAGCACTAGTACTAGTAGCTAATGTTAGCTACTGACGCTAGCCTACACTAAGCTGTACTGTTCATTATTTGAGATCCAACTTACCTTATCAACTTCAGCCATCTACTCCTCTTTTTGTCGGAGGAAAGTGGCATTTCATATGTGTATGTGTGCATTTTCATATGTGTGTGTGTGCATTTTCACATGTATGTGTGAATGCATTTATATGTGTATGCATTAGGGATGGGAAGATTATCCGATATGCATCGATACGCCGACACACAGTCTGAGTGCACCAGTAGAGAAGCTGCGAGTGAATGAAAAGTCTGGAATGATATTGTGATGCATTGGTTATGGAATGTTTATATCAATAAAATTCGATCCGTTCAATAGAAAATATTTTTACTTGCATTTAAAAGTGTTACTATATATTTGGGTAAAGTTTTTCTTTCCTTCAGACCCACGTTGATGTGCGCTGCGGATTCATGGATGTGTACACTGCACACTAAACAGTCTGAGCTCCATGGATGGACTGTGGCACAAGCGCCACCAGTGAATACTGTAATGTCTGTATCTGAATCTGACAGACTTAGAAGGGAGGTGACCACATGTCGTTTCTGAACGTGTACTTCTTACTATTATCAACTGCATTGAATACTGCTGTACATACCCGAGATACTTCCTTAAACAGTGTCATACAGATCCAACAGTGTATCTCAGAATACCTTGCGCAGGTATCTCTTAAAGTGACAGAGCTTTTTTCTGTTTTACCTACATTACAAATACATTACATTACAAATTGATTTGGCAAGGGAGCAAGAAGTTGAGTGTTAGAAACATACAGAGAAACAACTTTGGAAACAAAGTCCTACCTTTTTCACCTGACTGAATGTGAGGCATGTGTTCTGATATTGAAGCCACTTTGTAAAAAGTCATGGTCTTATTTGATAAATAACTAATCAAGCTCATTGAATTGCAGTGCATATTTTTTTTTCCAGAATGAATGTGTTCAATCAGAATGTGCTTAATTGCTCTGTATAGTGATTTGGGTGTGAATCGTATTGCATCTCATCGTGAGATGCCATACACGCATCTTTAATATATCGGATCAGAGATGCTGTGTTGAAATGCGTATTGTATCAGCCTTACAACTAAGATTCCCAACCGTAGTATGTGTGCATTTTTACATGTATGCGTGAATGCATTACATATGTGTATTTTTATGTTTCGTGTGTGTGTGTGTGCATTTTCACGTGTGTGTGAATGCATTTCACATGCGTGTGGGCATGGTAATTCTGAATAATGTCCCATACGACCCCTCATCCTAATGACTGAAGAGCAGATCCTCTTTGCAACCCTGCATTTCTTTTTTCCAGACAGTAACTTGCAGGTGCAAAGTGACATTTGAAATGAGACAACTAGCAAACTTCATGAAGTCCATTTGTAGTGTAGTTTAGTAACTGGCGTGAAAATGAAAGTGAAACCAAACTGGAAGTCCAATTCTTGCTTGTATGTCTCTTCTACTCAGGAGCTCCGAAGTGTTACTCACAGATGCACCAGCTTTTCCACAAAGTATTCAGTCATTTTCATAGATGACTTCAGTTATTCAACATCTTCATCATTCTGCATTTACAGTTCAGCGTGAGCTGCTTCAGCCTTCTGCATTCACAGTATTCTACTTTTAGAATTGTCCTGTTCCTGAAGGACAGTTTAGTATCCAGGCCCCTGTAGCCTCATGACATGCAGTCAGTGAACAAAGGACAGATTAAAAACTCTTAATCAGATCACCTCTCTGTCCGGGTCAAACCAAATTCCTGAACAACCATGCTGATTGGTTGGTATCAGGTCAATGCAGGGACATCCTCTGCAAATGAGTTATGAAGACAGATTATCTTAAGGAATTAGCCTAATGGACTTAAGACAATGAAACTTAGGCTCATTTTCATCTGTTCTTCATCAGAGACATCCTCCCTGCCATAGTAAATTGAGGACTCATTGTAAGGCGGGGTTTGGAATAACAGTTCTACATATAAATTAAAGCTGCAAGCGGCATCTAAAGGCCCTCGCCACGGGCACGTCCAGTAGAAGTATGTCCATCGTTCAGCAGGTGGCACTCTAGTACCAAATTTCAATGTCTTCTGATGAATGGGTGTAGGCCTGGGAGATTGAAAACTGATTCAAATTTGAGGCAGATCTTTGTTCGTATGTCCAAACTAAAGAAATTGTTGTGTAAGTAAATCTGTAGGGGGCGCTATGCAGCTAAAATTAAATTTCTTCCATTGAATGGGAGTAGGCCTGTGAGATGTACCACTGAGTCAAATTTGAGCCAAATCGGTGTTCGTATGTCCGAATTAATGCAATTTTCGTGCAGGTAAATTTGTAGGGGGTGCTATTGAGCGAAATGGCATTTTCTTTTGATAAATGGGTGTAGGCCTGGGAGATTGACAACTGATTCAAATTTGAGCCAAATTGGTGTTCGTATGTCTGAAGTAAAGTAATTTTCATAAAGGTAAAATTGTAGGGGGCGCTACAGCTCCAAATTTCAAATTTTTCTGATAAATGGGTGTAGGCCTGAGAGATAGACGTCTGAGTCAAATTTTAGCCAAATTGGTGTTTATATGTCCGAACTGAAGCAATTTTAATTTTTAAATAAAATTAAAGCCGCAAGCGGCATCTAAAGGCCCTCGCCAAGGGCACGTCCAGTAGAAGTATGCTCATCGTTCAGCTGGTGGCGCTCTAGCCCCAAATTTTGTGTCTTCCGATGAATGGGTGTAGGCCTGGGAGATTGACAGCTGACTCAAATTTGAGACAAATCAGTGTTTGTATGTCCGAACTGAACAAATTTTTGTATAAATAAATCTGTCGGGGGCGTTATGGAGCCAAAATTCAATTTGTTCCATTGAATGGGTGTAGGCCTTCGAGATGTACCACTGAGTCAAATTTGAGCCAAATTGGTGTTCGTATATCTGAAGTAAAGTAATTTTCGTAGAGGTAAAATTGTAGGGGGTGCTATAGCGCCAAATTTCATTTTTTTCTGATATATGGGTGTAGGCCTGAGAGATAGACATCTGAGTCAAATTTGAGCCAAATTGGTGTTTGTATGTCCGAACTGAAGCAATTTTACTGAAAAATTTTTTAAAAAAACTTGTAGGGGGCGCTGTATTGCGACACTTCAGTTTCTTTTGACAAATAGGTGTAGGCGTAGGAGACAGATGTCTGAGTCAAATGGGAGCCAAATTGGTGTTCGTATATCCGAACTGATGTCATTTTTTTAAATGTACACTTGTAGGGGGTGCTATAGTGCGAAATTTCAGTGTCTTTTAATAAATGGCTGTAGGCCTAGGAGATGGACGTTTGAGTCAAATTTGAGCCAAATCGGTGTTTGTATGTCTGAGCTGAAGCAATTTTTGTAATGGTAAATTCGCGAAGAAACTTGTCAAAGTTTGCGACATCATCACAAAAAAATGGTGACACCAATCCAAAAAATTCGGCTAACTTTTGATGCCCCACTTCTCTAGATACTGATTCTGGTGAATGGGCGTAGGCCTGGGAGATTGACATTTGACTCAAATTTGAGACAAATCAGTGTTCGTATGTCCAAACAAGAGAAATTGTTTTGTAAGTAAATCTGTAGGGGGCGCTATGCAGCTAAAATTAAATTTCTTCCGTTGAATGGGTGTAGGCCTGCGAGATGTACCACTGAGTCAAATTTGAGCCAAATCGGTGTTCATATGTCTGAATTAATGCAATTTTCGTGAAGGTAAATTTGTAGGGGGCGCTATGGCACCAAATTTCAAATTTTTCTGATAAATGGGTGTAGGCCTGGGAGATAGACATCTGAGTCAAATTTGAGCCAAATCGGTGTTCGTATGTCCGAACTGAAGCAATTTTAATGAAAAATTAAAGCCGCAAGCGGCATCTAAAGGCCCTCACCAAGGGCACGTCCAGTGGAAGTATGCCCATCGTTCAGCAGGTGGCACTCTAGCACCAAATTTCAGTTTCTTCTGATGAATGGGTGTAGGCCTGGGAGATTGACAACTGATTCAAATTTGAGGGAAATCATTGCTCGTATGTCCGAAGTAAGGAAATTTTTGTATAAGTAAATCTGTAGGGGGCGCTATGCAGCTAACATTAAATTTCTTCAATTGAATGGGTGTAGGCCTGCACGATGTACCACTGAGTCAAATTTGAGCCAAATCGGTGGTCGTATGTCCGAAGTAATGCAATTTTCGTGAAGGTAAATTTGTAGGGGGCGCTGATGAGCGAAATGGAAATTTCTTTTGATAAATGGGTGTAGGCCTGGGAGATTAACAAATGATTCAAATTTGAGCCAAATTGGTGTTCGTATGTCTGAAGTGAAGTAATTTTCGTGAAGGTCAAATTGTAGGGGGCACTATAGCTCCAAATTTCAAATTTTTCTGACAAATTGGTTTAGGCCTGAGAGATAGACGTCTGAGTCAAATTTGAGCCAAATTGGGTTTCGTATGTCCGAACTGAAGCAATTTTAATTAAAAAAATTTAAAAAAAACTTGAAGGGGGCGCTGTAGTGCAAAATTTCAGTTTCTTTTGACAAATAGGTGTAGGCCTGGGAGACAGATGTCTGAGTCAAATTTGAGCCAAATCGGTGTTTGTATGTCCGAACTGATGTAATTTTTGTAAATGTACATTTGTAGGGGGCGCTATAGTGCGAAATTTCAATTTCTTTTAGTAAATGGGTGTAGGCCAGGGAGATGGATGGCTGAGTCAAATTTCAGCCAAATCGGTGTTTGTATGTCTGAGCTGAAGCAATTTTTGTAATGGTAAATTTTTGAAAAAACTTCGCAAAGTTTGCAACCTCGTCACACAAAAACGGTGACACCGATTCAAAAAATTCGGCTAACTTTTTATGTCCCACTTCTCTAGATACTGTACACCGATTTTGAGCTCATCCGGCCAAACGGCTTAGTAGGAGATAGTTAAAATACGACGTCAGCGAAAACGCTGACTCAGCATTTTGGAAATTTCAATCCAATATGGCCGACTAAGGGTTGGTTTTGGGGCGTGGCCATAATAATATTTTTTGTTTGTCTCCTCATGATGAATCTGTGTACCGATTTTCGTGGCTCTACGACAAACTTTATGTTGGACGTGCTCCCATTGGCGTAATGCATTTCCACTTTTCAAGGGGGCGCTGCTGCAACATTTCTTTACCGACATCTACGAAACCTATATGTAAATTCAATTTCTCGCACTTCTGAATTTTGTCCAAAATTTGGTGAGTTTTCGTAAATGTTCAGGGGGTCAAAATTGAGCTCAAAGCGCAGGAGAAAGAAAAATAAGACAAAAAAAATAAAAATTAAAGCCGCAAGTGGCATCTAAAGGCCCTCGCCGAGGGCACGTCCAGTGGAAGTATGCTCATCGTTCAACAGGTGGCACTGTAGCCCCAAATTTTGTGTCTTCTAATGAATGGGTTTAGGCCTGGGACATTGACAATTGATTTGAGACAAATCAGTGTTCGTATGTCCGAACTGAACAAAATTTTCTATATATAAATCTGTAGGGGGCGCTATGAGCAAAAATTCAATTTGTTCCATTGAATGGGTGTAGGCCTGTGAGATGTACCACTGAGTCAAATTTGAGCCAAATCGGTGTTCGTATGTCTGAACTGATGCAATTTTCATGAAGGTAAATTTGTAGGGGGCGCTACTGAGCAAAGTGGCAATTTCTTTTGATAAATGGGTGTAGGCCTGGGAGATTGACAACTGATTCAAATTTGAGCCAAATTGGTGTTCGCATGTCTAACGTGAAGTGATTTTCGTAAAGGTAACATTGTAGGGGGCGCTATGGCGCCGAATTTAAAATTTTTCTGATAAATGGGTGTAGGCCTGGGATATAGATGTCTGAGTCAAATTTGAGCCAAATTGGTGTTCGTATGTCCAAACTGAAGCAATTTCAATAAAAAATATTTAAGAATTTTGTAGGGGGCGCTGTAGTGCAAAATTTCAGTTTCTTTTGATAAATAGGTGTAGGCCTTTGAGACAGATGTCTGAGTCAAATTTGAGCCAAATCGGTGTTCGTATGTCCGAACTGATGTCATTTTTGTAAATGTACATTTGTAGGGGGCGCTATAGTGCGAAATTTCAATTTCTTTTAATAAATGGGTGTAGGCCTGGGAGATGGACGTCTGAGTCAAATTTCAGCCAAATCGCTGTTCGTATGTCTGAGCTGAAGCAATTTTTATGATGGTAAATTTTCAAAAAAACTTCGCAAAGTTTGCAACCTTGTCACACAAAAACGGTGATGCCGATTCAAAAAATTCGGCTAACTTTTGATGCCCCACTTCTCTAGATACTGTACACCGATTTTGAGCTCATTCGGCCAAACGGCTTAGTAGGAGATAGTTAAAATACAACTTCAGTGAAAACGCTGACTCAGCATTTTGGAAGTTTCAATCCAATATGGCCGACTAAGGGTTGGTTTAGGGGCATGGCCATAATAATATTTTTTGTTTGTCTCCTCATAATGAATCTGTCTACCGATTTTCGTGGCTCTACAACAAACTTTATGTTGGACGTGCTCCCATTGGCGCAATGCATTTCCACTTTTCAAGGGGGCGCTGCCGCAACATTTCTTTACCGACATCTACAAAACCTATATGTAAATTCAATTTCTCACACTTCGGAATTTTAGGCAAAATTTGGTGAGTTTTCGTAAATGTTCAGAGGGTCAAAATTGAGCTCAAAGCGCAGGAGAAAGAAAAATAAGACAAAAAAAAATAAAAATAATAACCTGAGCAAGAACAATATAGCCGTTTCTATGGCAACCACGTATTTGCCCTTTTTTGAAAGTTCTCGAGGCCCCCCACATGTGTGTGGGGTCAGATGTCACCTGTCGTGCACTTACACACATGTGACTGACCCCGAGTGGGCGTGTCCCATTGACTCCCATTCATTCTGAGCAGGTGTAAATATGCGATTTGTGCACATGTCATATACATCGTCGGAAAGGTCTCAGTGCCGTGAATGTGAATATGTGTGAGAGTGGCGACAGTGGCGAAAGGCGACCGCGTCACTGGCGATTTTGTCCCCATGCGCTCACTGCAGACTCAATAGGCCCTGCGCCGGCTTTACTCGGCTCGGGCCTAATAAAATAAAAATAATAATAATCTGAGCAAGAACAATATAGCCGTTTCTATGGCAACCACATATTTGACCTTATTTGAAAGCTCTCGAGGTCCCCCACATGTCTGTGGGGTCAGAGGTCATGTGTCGTGGACTTACACCCACATGACTGACCCCGAGTGGGCGTGTCCCATTGACTCCCATTCATTCTGAGCAGGTGTAAATATGCGATTTGTGCACATGTCATATACATCTTCGGAAAGGTCTCAGTGCCGTGAATGTGAATATGTGTCAGAGTGGTGACAGTGGCGAAAGGCGACCGCGTCATTGGCGATTTTGTCCCCATGCGCCCACTGCAGACTCAATAGGCCCTGCACCGGCTTTACTCGGCTCGGGCCTAAAAATATTTAAAATTTTTGTAGGGGGCGCTGTAGTGCAAAATTTCAGTTTCTTTTGATAAATAGGTGTAGACCTGGGAGACAGATGTCTGAGTCAAATTTGAGCCAAATCGGTGTTCGTATGTCCGAACTGATGTCATTTTTGTAAATGTACATTTGTAGGGGGCGCTATTGTGCGAAATTTCAATTTCTTTTAATAAATGGGTGTAAGCCTGGGAGATAGACGTCTGAGTCAAATTTCAGCCAAATCGGTGTTTGTATGTCTGAGCTGAAGCAATTTTTGTGATGGTAAATTTTCGAAAAAACTTTGCAAAGTTTGCAACCTCATCGCACATAAACGGTGCCACCGATCCAAAAAATTCTGCTAACTTTTGATGCCCCACTTGTCTAGATACTGTACACCGATTTTGAGCTCATTTGGCCAAACGGCTTAGTAGGAGATAGTTAAAATACAAACGTTAGCGAAAACGCTGACTCAGCATTTTGGAAATTTCAATCCAATATGGCCGACTAAGGGTGAGTTTAGGGGCGTGGCCATAATAATATTTTTTATTTGTCTCCTCATGATGAATCTGTGTACTGATTTTCGTGGCTCTATGACAAACTTTATGTTGGACGTGCTCCCATTGGCGCAATGCATTTCCACTTTTCAAGGGGGCGCTGCAGCAACATTTCTTTACCGACATCTACGAAACCTATATGTAAATTCAATTTTGCACATTTCTGAATTTTGGGCAAACTTTGGTGAGTTTTCATAAAAGTTCAGGGGGTCAAAATTGAGCTCAAAGCGCAGGAGAAAGAAAAATTAAAGCCGCAAGCGGCATCTAAAGGCCCTCGCCACAGGCACGTCCAGTATGAAGTAGAAGTATGTCCATCGTTCAGCAGGTGGAACTCTAGCACCAAATTTCAATGTCTTCTGATGAATGGGTGTCAGCCTGGGAGATCGACAACTGATTCAAATTTGAGGCAAATCTTTGTTTGTATGTCCGAACTAAAGAAAGTTTTGTATAAGTAAATCTGTAGGGGGCGCTATGCAGCTAAAAATAAATTTCTACCATTCAATGGGTGTAGGTTTGCGAGATGTACCACTGAGTCAAATTTGAGCTACATCAGTGTTCGTATGTCCGAATTGATACAATTTTCGTGAAGGTAAATTTGTAGGGGGCGCTAATGAGCGAAGTGGCAATTTCTCTTGATGAATGGGTGTAGGCCTGGGAGACTGACAACTGATTCAAATTTGAGCCAAATTGGTATTTGTATGTCTAATGTGAAGTAATTTTCGTAAAGGTAAAATTGTAGGGGGCGCTATGGCACCGAATTTAAAATATTTCTGATAAATGGGTGTAGGCCTGGGAGATAGACGTCTGAGTCAAATTTGAGCCAAATCGGTGTTCGTATGTCCGAACTGAAGCAATTTTAATAAAAAAATATTCAAAATTTTTGTAGGGGGCGCTGTAGTGCAAAATTTCAGTTTCTTTTGACAAATAGGTGTAGGCCAGGGAGACAGATGTCTGAGTCAAATTTGAGCCAAATTCGTGCTCGGATGTCCGAACTGATTTCATTTTTGTAAATGTACATTTGTAGGGGGCGCTATAGTGTGAAATTTCAATTTCTTTTAATAAATGGGTTTAGGCCTTGGAGATAGATGTCTGAGTAAAATTTGAGCATTCGTATGTCTGAGCTGAAGCAATTTTTGTAATGGTAAATTCACGAAGAATCTTTGCAAAGTTTGCAACGTCGTCACACAAAAACGGTGACACCTATCCAAAAAATTCGGCTAACTTTTGATGCCCCACTTCTCTAGATACTGTACACCGATTTTGAGCTCATTTGGCCAAACGGCCAAGGAGGAGATAGTTAAAATACGACGTCAGCAAAAACGCTGACTCAGCATTTTGGAAGTTTCAATCCAATATGGCCGACTAAGGGTTGGTTTTGGGGCGTGGCCATAATAATATTTTTTGTTTGTCTCCTCATGATGAATCTGTGTACCGATTTTCGTGGCTCTACAACAAACTTTACGTTGGACGTGCTCCCATTGGCGTAATGCATTTCCACTTTTCAAGGGGGCGCTGCGGCAACATTTCTTTACCGACACCTACGAAACCTATATGTAAATTAAATTTCTCGCACTTCTGAATTTTGGGCAAAATTTGGTGAGTTTTCGTAAATGTTCAGGGGGTCAAATTTGAGCTCAAAGAGCAGGAGAAGAAAAATAAAAAAAAATAAATAAATAAAGCTGCAAGCGGCATCTAAAGGCCCTCGCCACGGGCACGTCCAGTAGAAGTATGCTCATCGTTCAGCATGTAGCGCTCTAGCACCAAATTTTGTGTCTTCTGATGAGTGGGTGTAGGCCTGGGAGATTGACAATTGACTCAAATTTTAGACAAATCAGTGTTCGTATGTCCGGACTGAACAAATTTTTTTATAAATAAATCTATAGGGGGCGCTATGGAGCCAAAATTCAATTTGTTCCATTGAATGGGTGTAGGCCTGGGAGATTGACAATTGATTCAAATTTGAGCCAAATCGGTGTTCGTATGTCCGAACTGATGCAATTTTTGTAAAGGTAAATTTGTAGGGGGCGCTATTAAGCGAAATTGCAATTTCTTTTGATAAATGGGTGTAGGCCTGGGAGACTGACAAATGATTCAAATTTGAGCCAAATTGGTGTTCGTATGTCTGAAGTAAAGTCATTTTCGTAAAGGTACATTTGTAGGGGGCGCTATTAAGCGAAATGGCAATTTCTTTTGATAAATGGGTGTAGGCCTGAGAGATAGACGTCTGAGTCAAATTTGAGCCAAATTGGTGTTCATATGTCCAAACTGAAGCAATTTTAATAAAAAAAAATTAAAAAAACTTGTAGGGGGCGCTGTAGCACAAAATTTCAGTTTCTTTTGACAAATAGGTGTAGGCCTGGGAGAAAGATGTCTGAGTCAAATTTGAGCCAAATCGGTGTTCGTATCTCCGAACTGATGTCATTTTTGTAAATGTACATTTGTAGGGGGCGCTATAGTGCGAAATTTCAATTTCTTTTAATAAATGGGTGTAGGCCTGGGAGATAGATATCTGAGTGAAATTTGAGCATTCGTATGTCTGAGCTGAAGCAATTTTTGTGATGGTAAATTCACGAAGAATCTTTGCAAAGTTTGCAACGTCGTCACACAAAAACGGTGACACCTATCCAAAAAATTCTGCTAACTTTTGATGCCCCACTTCTCTAGATACTGTACACCGATTTTGAGCTCATTTGGCCAAACGGCCAAGGAGGAGATAGTTAAAATACGACGTCAGCGAAAACGCTGACTCAGCATTTTGGAAGTTTCAATCCAATATGGCCGACTAAGGGTTGGTTTTGGGGCGTGGCCATAATAATATTTTTTGTTTGTCTCCTCATGATGAATCTGTGTACCGATTTTCGTGGCTCTACAACAAACTTTACGTTGGACGTGCTCCCATTGGCGTAATGCATTTCCACTTTTCAAGGGGGCGCTGCGGCAACATTTCTTTACCGACATCTACGAAACCTATATGTAAATTAAATTTCTCGCACTTCTGAATTTTGGGCAAAATTTGGTGAGTTTTTGTAAATGTTCAGGGGGTCAAATTTGAGCTCAAAGAGCAGGAGAAGAAAAATAAATTAAAAAAAAAAAAAAAGCTGCAAGCGGCATCTAAAGGCCCTCGCCACGGGCACGTCCAGTAGAAGTATGCTCATCGTTCAGCATGTGGCGCTCTAGCACCAAATTTTGTGTCTTCTGATGAGTGGGTGTAGGCCTGGGAGATTGACAATTGACTCAAATTTTAGACAAATCAATGTTCGTATGTCCGGACTGAACAAATTTTTTTATAAATAAATCTGTAGGGGGCGCTATGGAGCAAAAATTCAATTTGTTCCATTGAATGGGTGTAGGCCTGGGAGATTGACAATTGATTCAAATTTGAGCCAAATCAGTGTTCGTATGTCCGAACTGATGCAATTTTTGTAAAGGTAAATTTGTGGGGGGCGCTATTAAGCGAAATTGCAATTTCTTTTGATAAATGGGTGTAGGCCTGGGAGACTGACAAATGATTCAAATTTGAGCCAAATTGGTGTTCGTATGTCTGAAGTAAAGTCATTTTCGTAAAGGTACATTTGTAGGGGGCGCTATTAAGCGAAATGGCAATTTCTTTTGATAAATGGGTGTAGGCCTGAGAGATAGACGTCTGAGTCAAATTTGAGCCAAATTGGTGTTCGTATGTCCAAACTGAAGCAATTTTAATAAAAAAAAATTTAAAAAACTTGTAGGGGGCGCTGTAGCACAAAATTTCAGTTTCTTTTGACAAATAGATGTAGGCCTGGGAGAAAGATGTCTGAGTCAAATTTGAGCCAAATCGGTGTTCGTATCTCCGAACTGATGTCATTTTTGTAAATGTACATTTGTAGGGGGCGCTATAGTGCGAAATTTCAATTTCTTTTAATAAATGGGTGTAGGCCTGGGAGGTAGATATCTGAGTGAAATTTGAGCCAAATCGGTGTTCGTATGTCTGAGCTGAAGCAATTTTTGTAATGGTAAATTCGCAAAAAAACTTTGCAAAGTTTGCGACATCGTCACAGAAAAACGGTGACACCAATCCGAAAAATTCGGCTAACTTTTGATGCCCCACTTCTCTAGATACTGTACACCGATTTTGAGCTCATCTGGCCAAACAGCTTAGTAGGACATAGTTAAAATACTACGTCAGCGAAAACGCTGACTCAGCATTTTGGAAAATTCAATCCAATATGGCCGACTTCCGGTTGGTTTAGGGGCGCGGCCACAATAATATGTTTTGTTTGTCTCCTCATGATGAATCTGTGTACCGATTTTCGTGGGTCTACGACAAACTTTATGTTGGACATGCTCCCATTGACATAATGCATTTCCACTTTTCAAGGGGGCGCTGCAGTATCATTTCTTTACCAACATCTACAAAACCTATATGTAAATTCAATTTTGTACATTTCGGAATTTTGTGCAAAATTTGGTGAGTTTTCGTAAATGTTCAGGGGGTCAAAATTGAGCTCAAAGCGCAGGAGAAAGAAAAATAAGACCAAAAAAAAAATTAAAGCCGCAAGCGGCATCTAAAGGCCCTCCCAAAGGGCACGTCCAGTGGAAGTATGCTCATCGTTCAGCAGGTGGCATTCTCACCCCAAATTTTGTGCCTTCTGATGAATGGGTGTAGGCCTGGGACATTGACAATTGACTCAAATTTGAGAAAAATCAGTGTTCGCATGTCCGAACTGAACAAAATTTTGTATAAATAAATCTGTAGGGGGCGCTATGGAGCCAAAATTAAATTTGTTCCATTGAATGGGTGTAGGCCTGTGAGATGTACCACTGAGTCAAATTTGAGCCAAATCAGTGTTCATACGTCCGAATTGATGCAATTTTCGTGAAGGTAAATTTGTAGGGGGCAGTACTGAGCGAAGTGGCAATTTGTTATGAAAAATGGGTTTAGGCCTGGGAGATTGAAAACTGATTCAAATTTGAGCCAAATTGGTTTTCGTATGTCTAACATGAAGTAATTTTCATAAAGGTAAAATTGTGGGGGGCGCTATGGCACCGAATTTCAAATTTTTCTGATAAATGGGTGTAGGCCTGAGAGATAGACATCTGAGTCAAATTTGAGCCAAATCGGTGTTCGTATGTCCAAACTGAAGCAATTTTAATAAAAAAATATTCAAAATTTTTGTAGGGGGCGCTGTAGTGCGAAATTTCAGTTTCTTTTGATAAATAGGTGTAGGCCTGGGAAACAGATGTCTGAGTCAAATTTGAGCCAAATCGGTGTTCGTATCTCCGAACTGATGTCATTTTTGTAAATATACATTTGTAGGGGGCGCTGTAGTGCGAAATTTTAGTTTCTTTTAATAAATGGGTGTAGGCCAGCGAGATAGACGTCTGAGTCAAATTTCAGCCAAATCGGTGTTTGTATGTCTTAGCTGAAGCAATTTTTGTCATGGCAAATTTTCGAAAAAACTTCGCAAAGTTTGCAACCTTGTCGCACAAAAATGGTGACACCGATTCAAAAAATTCGGCTAACTTTTGATGCCCCACTTCTCTAGATACTGTATACTGATTTTGAGCTCATTTGGCCAAACGGCTTAGTAGGAGATAGTTAAAATATGACGTCAGTGAAAACGCTGACTCAGCATTTTGGAAATTTCAATCCAATATGGCCGACTAAGGGTTGGTTTAGGGGCGTGGCCATAATAATATTTTTTGTTTGTCTCCTCATGATGAATCTGTGTACCGATTTTCGTGGCTCTACGACAAACTTTATGTTGGACACGCTCCCACTGGCGCAATGCATTTCCACTTTTCAAGGAGGCGCTGCAACAACATTTCTTTACCGACATCTACGAAACCTATATGTAAATTCAATTTCTCACACTTCTGAATTTTGTGCAAAATTTGGTGAGTTTTTGTAAATGTTAAGGGGGTCAAAATTGAGCTCAAAGCGCAGGAGAAGGAAAAATAAGACAAAATTAAAGCCGCAAGCGGCATCTAAAGGCCCTCGCCACGGGCACGTCCAGTGGAAGTATGCTCATCGTTCAGCAGGTGGCGCTGTAGCCCCAAATTTTGTGTCTTCTAATGAATGGGTTTAGGCCTGGGACATTGACAATTGATTTGAGACAAATCAGTGTTCGTATGTCCGAACTGAACAAAATTTTGTATATATAAATCTGTAGGGGGCGCTATAAGCAAAAATTCAATTTGTTCCATTGAATGGGTGTAGGCCTGTGAGATGTACCACTGAGTCAAATTTGAGCCAAATCGGTGTTCGTATGTCTGAACTGATGCAATTTTCGTGAAGGTAAATTTGTAGGGGGCGCTACTGAGCGAAGTGGCAATTTCTTTTGATAAATGGGTGTAGGCCTGGGAGACTGACAACTGATTCAAATTTGAGCCAAATTGGTGTTCACATGTCTAACGTGAAGTAATTTTCGTAAAGGTAACATTGTAGGTGGCGCTATGGCGCCGAATTTAAAATTTTTCTGATAAATGGGTGTAGGCCTGGGATATAGACATCTGAGTCAAATTTGAGCCAAATCGGTGTTCGTATGTCCGAACCTGAAGCAATTTTAATAAAAAATATTAAAAAATTTTTGTAGGGGGCGCTGTAGTGCAAAATTTCAGTTTCTTTTGATAAATAGGTGTAGGCCTTTGAGACAGATGTCTGAGTCAAATTTGAGCCAAATCGGTGTTCGTATGTCCGAACTGATGTCATTTTTGTAAATGTACATTTGTAGGGGGCGCTATAGTGCGAAATTTCAATTTCTTTCAATAAATGGATGTAGGCCTGGGAGATGGACGTCTGAGTCAAATTTCAGCCAAATCGCTGTTCGTATTTCTGAGCTGAAGCAATTTTTATGATGGGAAATTTTCGAAAAAACTTCGCAAAGTTTGCAACCTCGTCACACAAAAACGGTGATGCCGATTCAAAAAATACGGCTAACTTTTGATGCCCCACTTCTCTAGATACTGTACACCGATTTTGAGCTCATTCGGCCAAACGGCTTAGTAGGAGATAGTTAAAATACGACGTCAGCGAAAACGCTGACTCAGCATTTTGGAAATTTCAATCCAATATGGCCGACTAAGGGTAGGTTTAGGGGCGTGGCCATAATAATATTTTTTGTTTGTCTCCTCATGATGAATCTGTCTACCGATTTTCGTGGCTCTACGACAAACTTTATGTTGGACGCGCTCCCATTGGCGCAATTAATTTCCACTTTTCAAGGGGGCGCTGCTGCAACATTTCTTTACCGACATCTACGAAACCTATATGTAAATTCAATTTCTCACACTTCTGAATTTTAGGCAAAATTTGGTGAGTTTTTGTAAATGTTCAGAGGGTCAAAATTGAGCTCAAAGCACAGGAGAAAGAAAAATAAGACAAAAAATAAAAAAATAAAAAAATAAAAATAATAATAATCTGAGCAATATAGTCGTTTCTATGGCAACCACGTATTTGCCCTTTTTTGAAAGTTCTCGAGGTCCCCCACATGTGTGTGGGGTCAGATGTCACGTGTTGTGCACTTACACACACATGACTGACCCCGAGTGGGCGTGTCCCATTGACTCCCATTCATTCTGAGCAGGTGTAAATATGCGATTTGTGCACATGTCATGTACATCGTCGGAAAGGTCTCAGTGCCGTGAATGTGAATATGTGTGAGAGTGGCGACAGTGGCAAAAGGCGACCGCGTCACTGGCGATTTCGTCCCCATGCGCCCACTGCAGACTCAATAGGCCCTGCGCCGGCTTTACTCGGCTCGGGCCTAAAAAAAAAAACAAAAAAAAAATTATAATAATAATAATAATCTGAGCAAGAACAATATAGGCGTTTCCGTGGCAACCACGTATTTGACTTTATTTGAAAGCTCTCGAGGTCCCCCACATGTCTGTGGGGTCAGAGGTCACGTGTCGTGCACTTAAACACATGTGACTGACCCCGACTGAGCATGTCCCATTGACTCCCATTCATTCTGAGCAGGTGTAAATATGCGATTTGTGCACATGTCATATACATCTTCGGAAAGGTCTCAGTGCCGTGAATGTGAATATGTGTGAGAGTGGCGACAGTGGCGAAAGGCGACCGCGTCACTGGCGATTTCGTCCCCATGCGCCCACTGCAGACTCAATAGGCCCTGCGCCGGCTTTACTCGGCTCGGGCCTAATAAAAATTTTAAAAAATTAAAGCCGCAAGCGGCATCTAAAGACCCTCACCAAGGGCACGTCCAGTGGAAGTATGCACATCATTGAGCAGGTGGCGCTCTAGCACCAAATTTCAGTGTCTTCTGATGAATGGGTGTCAGCCTGGGAGATTGACAACTGATTCAAATTTGAGGGAAATCATTGCTTGTATGTCCGAACAAAGGAAATTTTTGTATAAGTAAATCTGTAGGGGGCGCTATGCAGCTAAAATTTAATTTCTTCCATTGAATGGGTGTAGGCCTGCAAGATGTACCACTGAGTCAAATTTGAGCCAAATCGGTGTTCATATGTCCGAGGTGATGCAATTTTCGTGAAGGTGAATTTGTAGGGGGCGCTAGTGAGCGAAATGGCAATTTCTTTTGATTAATGGGTGTAGGCCTGGGAGATTGACAACTGATTCAAATTTGAGCCAAACTGGTGTTCGTATGTCTGAAGTAAAGTCATTTTCGTAAAGGTAAAATTGTAGGGGGCGCTACAGCTCCAAATTTCAAATTTTTCTGATAAATGGGTGTAGGCCTGAGAGATAGACGTCTGAGTCAAATTTGAGCCAAATTGGTGTTCGTATGTCCGAACTGAAGCAATTTTAATAAAAAAAAATGTAAAAAAAAACTTGTAGGGGGCGCTGTAGTGTGAAATTTCAGTTTCTTTTGACAAGTAGGTGTAGGCCTGGGAGACAGATGTCTGAGTCAAATTTGAGCCAAATCGGTGTTCGTATCTCCAAACTGATGTCATTTTTGTAAATGTACATTTGTAGGGGGCGCTCTAGAGCGACATTTCAAATTCTTTTAATAAATGAGTGTAGGCCTGGGAGATGGACGTCTGAGTGTAATTTGAGCCAAATCGGTGTTCGTATGTCTGAGCTGAAGCAATTTTTGTAATGGTAAATTCGCAAAGAAACTTTGCAAAGTTTGCGACGTTGTCACACAAAAATGGTGACACCAATCCAAAAAATTCGGCTAACTTTTGATGCCCCACTTCTCTAGATACTGTACACCGATTTTGAGCTCATCTGGCCAAACGGCCAAGGAGGAGATAGTTAAAATACGACGTCAGCGAAAACGTTGACTCAGCATTTTGGAAATTTCAATCCAATATGGCCGACTTCCGGTTGGTTAAGGGGCGTGGCCACAACAATATTTTTTGTTTGTCTCCTCATGATGAATCTGTGTACCGATTTTCGTGGCTCTACGACAAACTTTATTTTGGACGTGCTCCCATTGACGTAATGCATTTCCACTTTTCAAGGTGGCGCTGCAACAACATTTCTTTACCGACATCTACGAAACCTGTATGTAAATTCAATTTTGCACATTTCTGAATTTTGGGCAAAATTTGGTGAGTTTTCGTAAATGTTCAGGGGGTCAAAATTGATCTCAAAGCGCAGGAGAAAGAAAAATTAAAGCCGCAAGCGGCATCTTAAGGCCCTCACCTAGGGCACGTCCAGTAGAAGTATGCTCATCGTTCAGCAGGTGGCGCTCTAGCACCAAATTTCAATGTCTTCTAATGAATGGGTGTAGGCCTGGGAGATACACAATTGACTGAAATTTGAGACAAATCAGTGTTCATATGTCCGAACTGAACAAATTTTTGTATAAATAAATCTGTAGGGGGCGTTATGGAGCCAAAATTAATTTTTTTCCATTGAATGGGTGTAAGCCTGCGAGATGTACCACTGAGTCAAATTTGAGCCAAATTGGTATTTGTGTGCCTAACGTGAAGTAATTTTCGTAAAGGTAAAATTGTAGGGGGCGCTATGGCACCGAATTTCAAATTTTTCTGATAAATGGGTGTAGGCCTGGGAGATAGACGTCTGAGTCAAATTTGAGCCAAATCAGTGTTCGTATGTCCGAACTGATGAAATTTTAATAAAAAAATATTCAAAATTTTTGTAGGGGGCACTGTAGTGCAAAATTTCAGTTTCTTTTGACAAATAGGTGTAGGCCTGGGAGACAGCTGTCTGAGTCAAATTTGAGCCAAATTGGTGCTCGTACGTCCGAACTGAATTCATTTTTGTAAATGTACATTTGTAGGGGGCGCTATTGTGCAAAATTTCAATTTCTTTTAATAAATGGGTGTAGGCCTTGGAGATAGACATCTGAGTAAAATTTCAGCCAAATCGGTGTTCGTATGTCTGAGCTGAAGCAATTTTTGTAATGGTAAATTCACGAAGAAACTTTGCAAAGTTTGCGACGTCGTCACACAAAAACGGTGACACCTATCCAAAAAATTCGGCTAACTTTTGATTCCCCACTTCTCTAGATACTGTATACCGATTTTGAGCTCATTCGGCCAAACGGCCAAGGAGGAGATAGTTCAAATATGACGTCAGCAAAAACGCTGACTCAGCATTTTGGAAATTTCAATCCAATATGGCCGACTAAGGGTTGGTTTTGGGGCATGGCCACAATAATATTTTTTGTTTGTCTCCTCATGATGAATCTGTGTACCGATTTTCGTGGCTCTACAACAAACTTTATGTTGGACATGCTCCCATTGGCGTAATGCATTTCCACTTTTCAAGGGGGCGCTGCGGCAATATTTCTTTACCGACATCTACGAAACCTATATGTAAATTAAATTTCTCGCACTTCTGAATTTTGGGCAAAATTTGGTGAGTTTTCGTAAATGTTCAGGGGGTCGAATTTGAGCTCAAAGAGCAGGAGAAGAAAAATTTTTTTTTTTAAATTAAAAATTAAAGCCACAAGCAGCATCTAAAGGCCCTCGCCACGGGCATGTCCAGTAGAAGTATGTCCATCATTCAGCAGGCGGCGCTCTAGCACCAAATTTCAATGTCTTCTAATGAATGGGTGTAGGACTGGAAGATTGACAACTGATTCAAATTCGAGGCAGATCTTTGTTTGTATGCCCAAACTAAAGAAATTTTTGTATAAGTAAATCTGTAGGGGGCGCTATGCAGCTAAAATTTAATTTCTTCCATTGAATGGGTGTAGGCCTGTGAGATGTACCACTGAGTCAAATTTGAGCCAAATTGGTGTTCGTATGTCCGAATTAATGCAATTTTCGTTAAGGTAAATTTGTAGGGGGCGCTACTGAGCGAAATGGCAATTTCTTTTGATAAATGTGTGTAGGCCTGGGAGATTGAAAACTGATTCAAATTTGAGCCAAATTGGTGTTCGTATGTCTGAAGTGAAGTAATTTTCGTAAAGGTAAAATTGTAGGGGGCGCTATAGCTCCAAATTTCAAACCTACTGATACCTTAAGTAGGGTTCCTTGGGGAAATTAAGGTTCCAGCAGCAGCTCAGCACCAGAATTAACACATAGGCTTAAACTTTTTTTTTTTTTTAAATAAGTTAAACCAAAAACTTTACCTTGCCACAAAAATGTTGGTGTGTGTGGATAAATATATTTCTCTGATTATCATGGTGACTCAGTGTTAACCACCAAACCCACCCTCTGAGTACTTCTCCTGTCTAAGTGTATTCTTCCCGCAGTGTGTGTCCATCGCTCCAGGCTGCACAAGCATTGCCCTCAGCCAACCAGATCACGAGCTAGAGCACATCCAATCAGCTCACCAAAGATCTGATCAAGATGGACGATGTCGAACGAGTAGTGGCGTATGACGTCGAACAAGTGAAATCAAGAGTAGAGTACACCCTCTGCTGTTTAAAAAGGGCATCGCGATTCATTTTTCATCTCAGCCGATTTGAATCATCACACATTTTTATCGATTTTTAACTGTCTCGCAATGTATCGTTATATCCCTATTGATTTTTATTTTTACTTTAGGACAACCATATTTAATCTCAATTAATCATTTAAGAATCAACATCTTTGTAAATATTCTAAACCTTGTCATTTACATTCATTCAACATAATCTCACAACTGTTAGTGTTTAAATCAACTTAGTGAATCAACTTAATCACAACGTTAGTAATTGTTATCAAAACAAAAATCACTACTTTTTCCCTGGATAGGATATTCTCTCTATGTGCCTGTATCTACTGAGGTGTCCTGGGCCTCAACTCTGTTAGCATGTTCTTTTGTTGGAAGCTCCAAGGTTGAGTCTGGATGCGTCTTGGTCTCAATTAAGACAATTTATTGTGGTCACAGGTAAAGCATGTCCTCAGTGCTGAGGACTCAACAAGAATGAGTACAGCTTGTCAAATGTGCATTACATTTATTTCCTGTGGGCAGGCTTGCCCGTACAATGATTTGGACTTTAAATTACATAATGTCTAATTCAGTTCAAACTGGTTTGGGACCTTGTCTCTATTGTAAGTTGTGCCAACCAACAGTTTATAGCTCGTTTCCTGTATGTAGCAATTTTATGAGAGAGAGAGAGAGTGTGTGTGTGTGTGTGTGTGTGCACATGTGTGCGTGCGTGTGTGTGTGTGTGTGTGTGTGTGTGTGTGTGTGTGTGTGTGTGTGTGTGTGTGTGTGTGTGTATTGTCTTTGTTGACGCAGTTCCAACTGAAAGGGTAAAGGTCACCCAGTGGTTACAGACGTTTCCTGTTTTAGAGAGCTGTAACTGCTGACAACTACTGGCAATGATGGTAAACTAAAACAGGTTAAAGAGATAGTTCCTGGTTTTTGCTGACAATAACATTTAGCTAAACCCGTTAGGTATAGAGCATTAGCTATCTAAGTTAAACTAATATTTCAACTCTACAAGACAAAGTATTAAAAAAAAAAAAAAAAAAAAAAGTTGCAGAGCACTTACTTGCATCTGCTGAACCATCTGGAATCTCCACAGAAATATCAGAATCTGGGGATAAAATATTTGAAATCAGACAAATTAGCAACATTATTAAATGTATATGAAGATAAAACTACTTGAAGTTATCATGAGAAAATCAGGGATTAGATTTACTCAAACATCTTTTCACGACCACTGGGAGCACAACTAGAACATATTTTTAAAAAGCAACATGACCATAATGTGAGCCAATGAACAGTGGTCACAGTAAGTCAACACTGATCCTGACATTAAAGAGAATATAAGTTCTGAAGCTACATGTACAGCATAAAATTTATTTTTTACACTCTGCAGTGTAATGACTCACTTCACTACTTTCCAATATGATTCATTAAAACACTAAACACACTCACGGTTTTGGGATGTCAGGCCGTTTTAGCCTCATGTTTCTTCCTGTAAAAAGCAGACAATTGCTTTACAAGTTTTTACTCAAAGAAAATCTCAAAGGATTTTATATAAAGTGGATTACACTTTTGTGAAGCGAAATCAGGGTGGATTTACCAACTGCTTTGACTCAAGTTTTCAGTTACAACCGTTCATCAGATTGGATTATTTGAAGCCAAAATGTAAAACTGTTCATTCATAGAGTTAAAGTTCAAGCAGAAATATTAACATTTACAAAATCAATGCTGACTAAGTTCTTATTAGTCATTATAATGATTATGAACCAAAACTAAAACCAAGTAAACTATCTCTGCTCACTGTACTTGTGATGCTTTTTTCACTCATTTAGTATATTATCATTGTGACAGATGTCATTTGTGTGGAAAGTACCTTTACTGGACCTGCTAATGAGAGATTTTTCAGCACCTTCCAGCTGACAGTAGCCATCAGTCAGGTCAGCCCTGTTCTCTGCTACAGCCAGGGAGGAGGTGCTCCCTGACAGTGGCTAAAAGTACGAACATTCAACACATCAGACTGTCAAATTGCATGTCATGTTGCATATGCATACTGCACATGAGCAGTTTTAAGTGTAGGTTAAGAAGTGGGTGTTTCAATGATGAGCAGTCAATCTCTCATAACCACATGAAAACAACAGCAAAAAAATTTACACTTTGCATTTTTAGAATTAATCAATATTTAATCAACATTTAATCAAAATTAAATCATATTAAAAGATACTTTATATTATTTTAATTTAGATAGTTAAAGTCTAAATCACATATTAGTTAGTAGTAGTTAATGTTTTAAGATAATTCCTTTGTTTCACTAGATTTCTTTGTTTCACTACTGATTGGTAAAGTTCTTGTGATTGCAGTGGGCCACATCTTGGTCAACATACTAAACTGGTAGATTTATGATCACAGAACTTAGGTTTTACCTTAGCTACACTTTTGAATACACATGTCCACCCAGAATCGTAAACCACAGGAGATAAAATGTAAACATGGTCAGTGTAGGGTCAAGCATCTGCTTGACCTTAGAGTCAGGTAGTATCAGTCCATTTTTGTGACACAATCCACCTAGTATGAGAGCGGTTTTGCAAAGGCATGAAATATGTTGCTTAGATAAGGGGAACTAGGGTGTGTACATCTTAACTGTCGTCAAAACAGGTTACATGGCGGAGTCACAAGGAGCAACGTGAAGCCGCTGGAGAAAACCCAACCCACTGAATGGAAACACTTATCCAAGGAACCAATGAGAAGATGAGATCAACCTACATGTCTAAAATAAAAATACTGGGTCAGTAAAAGAATAGTGAGTGAGACAGGAGGTTGTTTTCCTTAATCAGCTGCTCAAAACATGTTTAACAAAGACATGAAATAAAGTAGAGTTTAAGTAACTGGTTCAAGTTCAAATTCAACACCATAACCTATAACTGTATCTGAAAGAAACAGGTCTCCACAACCTGGTGAAAAAGTAAAAATGTGGTGAATGTCAACAATATTGCTATGAGACTACTTGTTTAAGTTTCAAAGAAAACGAACAAAATACTGATCATTTTGAAATATAATTCAAAAATACAATCTTAAAACAATAAAATTCAATTCTTGCACATACACATACGTTAAGATATCAACTTTAATTTTGCATCAGTCTCACAAAAATTAAAATGCTGTATCACCAGACGTACTCTAGAATTTAAAATGTAGCATTTTGTGCCCAATTGCACAGGATGATACTGCTATTCTGACTGTCAATTGATTCTTAGGGCAGATAAATGTTCAGCGTCAATAAAGTTGTTTGTTAAAGTGCTTTATATTCCTTCACCTTCTTATAAAACCAGGGTTTTTATGACATCCAGCTGCTTTGAACTGAACATTTAAAACCTTTGACCAAACTAATAATGTTGATCATGGATCTGATGGTTTCTCAGGCCTCACTGAGAATGTGGCCACAGTGACATCTAGTGGTCACTATATGCACTAATAGGTGCATATAATAGATAGATAGATAGATAGATAGATAGATAGATAGATAGATAGATAGATAGATAGATAGATAGATAGATAGATAGATAGATAGATAGATAGATAGATAGATAGATAGATAGATGGGCTTTATTACAGACTCATGGTCCACATTAAAAAGCAGACAGATAAATACAAACACAATAAAAAACATAAAAAAAAAAACCTCTATACTTTCAAGAGGCAGTCATACCAGTGCTTCCCTGAGCTGTGGCTCAGGTGATAGAGCGGGTCGTCCAATAACTGAAGGGTTGGCGGTTCCAATCCCGCTCTGTCCTAGTCAGTCCGTTGTGTCCTTGGGCAAGTCACTTCACCCTCCCTGCCTTCAGTGCCACCCACACTGGTGTATGAATGTTTGGTGGTGGGCAGAGGGGCCGTAGGCAGAAATTGGCAGCCACGCTTCTGTCAGTCTGCCCCAGGGCAGCTGTGGCTACAAATGTAGTTTACCACCACCAGCAGGCCCAGACTGGCTAATCGGGAGGAGTGGGACAAGTCCCGGTGGGCCGGTATAATATTTAGACCACGAGGGCCGGAGTTCACTTTAAATATGTATCTAATATTTTATTTATTTATTTAGTGTGAATGTGAGAGCGAATGAATAATGGGTCAATAATGTAAAGCGTTTTGGGTGTCCAGAAAAGCGCTATATAAATCCAGTCCATTATTATTATAGACATGTAACGTACAGCACTATATGCAAGATTTGTCAGCAATACAATTACAGTATTTTCTGAGTGATTCAGGCGACACATAAGTTTAAACATCAGATTTCTCAGCACAGCATGCAATGAAGTTACATGATTAGACATAAACAATTCACAGGCACTGGTTCATCTGAGCTTTTTCAATAAAAGTCTTAGAGCATCATTGTATGCCACTGTCAGTCTGTGGAAGCTGGCCTTTTTATAGTTCACCCACAGATGTGCTGTGTACAGAGGGCTGCAGTACACTCTAAACAGTCAGTTTCACCTATACAGAACAAGACGAGAATTTCCGCGACAGTATGTTTGCTTGTGCGTACAACATCCGGCACTAACAATGTATGTCCTCGTCATCTGACAGCTGATCTGTAATGATGTGACCCAGGTACTTGACAGCATTGCATATGTTCAAGATATTCCCAGTTAACTTAAAGTCAGGAAACTTCCAAGATCTATCCTCCTTGGTCTGACAAATCATAATTACACTTTTAGCCAAGTTTTACTTCACATCATACAGTTCCCCATACACGGAACACACTTTTAAGAGCTGCTGGAGACCAGCTGAGCTAGGACTAAACACCACCAGGTCATCTGCATACATTAAATGATTGATTATAGCACCTCCAACCATACACCCAGTTCTGCCCATATTCAACTGCTTGGACAGGTCATTCATATAAAAATTAAAAAGAGCAGGGGATAATAAACTGCCCTGCCTCACACTGTTACTAATCTGAAAAGGAGCCGATACACAGTTGTCCCGTTTAACCTGCATAGTCTAGTGGGCATACCAGTAGGAAAGACATCTGATCAAATTTTTAGGGACATTTGCTTGACACAATTTTTGAAACAATATTCTGTGATTCACATGATCAAAAGCCTTAGAGGCATTTAAAAGCATATAAAAACTGTGGAATTTGTATTTTTGTACTTGGTCAGTAATTCTTTTAATGAAAACATACACATATCAGTGCCATGATTTGCTTTGAAGCCAAACTGATTGTCTGTCACAATGACAAACTTATCAAACCTCGTCAAGAGGTGTCTAAAGTTCCACAACTTTAGACACTACACTGGCAAGAGCAATAAGTCTATAGCTGTCTGAGCAGCCTACTTTTCCAGCTTTGTCCTTCACCACAGGTACTAAGAGCACAGCCATCATGGGGTCAGAGATAAACCCATGTCCAACAAAGGCCAGAAGAGGAGTCAGCCTCCCACTGGCAAATTTAACATGTTCAGCAGATATCTGATCTGCTCCAGTAGATTTATTATCTGACAGGTTGTTGATTGCTTGATATACCTCATGAGTTTTGACTGTTTCAACAAAATCAACATTGTCTACACAATATAATTCACTCGGGACACAATTGAGAAGTTTGCAGTAGTGCTGTCTCCAGAGATCACCAATCATATTTGCACCAGTAACTCCATCTACTGTATGAGGTAGAGAGGGTTTAAAGTTGTTAACAGCTTTAGCCTCTTTCCAACAACCTTTACAGTCATTTCTTAGAATTTTTTTGGCCATAGAATCAGCCCTCATTGTTTGCTCATTTTTTACAAATAAATCCCAGTGCATATTTATATTTAGCATTTGAAGTCTTTTTATGTTCATATGCCCTTGTCGAGGTTTACCAGCTATAACCCAGGAGTGTGTTGCATCACGGGCTTCAGCATGGAATTTGGCCACATAAGTGGGGCCTTATTTTACCTCTCTCTTTAGATTTATAATATGGCGTACTTGCTTCCATCAGCACACTGATAATGTCACAATACATAGATGAAATATCTGTCCTGTGTTTTGTCCTGTCTTTACAAATAAGTGCCTCTCTTGGTAATGTAACATTGCTCAATAATAGATCAGTTTGATTATAATAAAAGATAAGGTCTTCTGTAGAGAGAGCAAACCAGTCCAGATGTTTATTTCTTACATTAACGGGCTGCGCTGTAGCAGGTATGTGATCAAATCTGATAGACATGGATATAGGTACGTGATAAGCAGTGGACATTTCATACAGAATGTTCATGTCTCCCAGAGCTGCATGAGCATCAGCTGTAATGATGCAGTGGTCCAGCCATGAGGTAGTGTGCCAGGCTTCACTTATGTATGAGTAGCTGTGGGCAGACGGTAGTACTTTACTGGACTGAGTTAAGTTATTATCTGTGCAAAAAATGAACCAAAGGCTTAGCAAAGGCAGATTTACTGTCTAAGATATTTGCATTCATATTGCCAATAACGTAAACACTAGTAAAACTTGTCATTTTGTATAAAAGAGCTAATAAAACCAAGCTTCTCCCAATATTCTTCTTCATTTTGAATGCATTAATATGGAGCATATACATTTAAAATCACAAATTCTCTATTTTGCTGTGACAGGCGTATAGCAATACACCAGTCTGCATCAAGTCTAATGACATTTATCAATGAGCTCAGCTTCTTATTCCACAGAATAGCCACACCTCCCGGGATTCTTCCCCGCTTAACACCTAGGCTTAAGTCGGTAGTAGACTCCCCAGCCCCAAGGAAACTGTCACGAATGCAGTTTTGGTCCTTTAAGGTCCTGCGTAGCAAGAAATGTTTCTTGTAAGCACAAGATGTCACACTGCTCTAAAAGCTGATCAACAACAATCCGGCGAGCATTATCATCCGCACTCTGGCTCAAGCGCAGGCCATGACAGTTATATGAAATGACTCTAATATCCATATGGTTATTTGTCTGTATTCCCTTCAGCAACAGGCACACTCATTCCTCCAGTTAAAGTAGCAGCATTAGCGGAATCATTACGTTTCCGCGGCTCATAATAGCACCTTACAAAAGTCCCCTCCGGTCATAGTTCAGGGTTATACATGACATCTACTTCACTGCATTCAGCAAGTACTTTGAATGGTTACCTGTTGTTTACTGTAGTAATTTTTGTGCAGGTGATGTTGTGCCCGAGTTTGTCTTTCAGATACATGCATAGAGTTTCCGCCTCTGAGTCAGGTGAGAACTTAGATGCAAAGACACTCACCAATTTAGTTTTAATCATTTTGATGCTCCCTGCTGCTCCCGTACCCACGATAGTTTTGCCACCTTTCCTCTGTCCAGGTATAGGGTGTCCTATGCGGGAAGCTGGTTTAGCAGCGGTCAGCTCCCTTTGTTGCCATTGACCTCGTTTTACAACTTGGCTCCACTTTGGTGATCCGGGTGGTGGTAGCGATTTTGTACCGCCGGTGCATAGCGTTGTATGCATTGTGTTTTATGAATCAAAGAGACACAAATTGACAATACGATCACCATTTGTTGAGTTTTAATAATCTGAAAGCACATTTAAATTACTTTACAGAAATACATCGTAATTCGCAGCTCTGTTACAAAAATAAACTTGATAAAGTGGATGATGTTTTGGTGCAAAACTCCCCAGCCAGCATGTCCATGTGAGCCCCAGAAGGGTTACATTTGGCCCGCATATAAGGGTCCCATTTGGGATTGTCCGCAGTTTCCATGGTGGCCCCACATATGTTTGCCCATATCAGAATCAGAATGAGATCTGAATATATCATATTATTTATTCTTCACACTATTTATTCCACAATATTTATCTTTCATGTCATTTGCACTACTTCTCATGTTATTTACACTACTTAAATTCTATGTTTTACAAATATCTTAGTTTGTAATACTTTTTTTATTTTTTAATGTAAATAACTGTGCCTTTTACTGATATTTGTTGTTGTTTTACTGATATTTGTTGTCTGTCTGTAAATTCTTGCACTGAACCTGAGAGCTTTGCCTCAATTTCATTGTACCTGGTACAATGACAATAAAGAGATTCTGATTCTGATTTTGATTCTGATTCTGATATGGGCTAACACGTGTGGGGCCACCAAACTGTGGACAAACCCACATGGGACCGTTATATGCAGCCCCTTCTGGGGCCCACATGGACATGCTGGCTGGGTCATCTTGGAATTGAATACATCATGGAGAACTTAAGTAACTAAGTAAATGGAGTGTTGCCGTGACCAAATGCCTTAGACTCAGAACGACATTTATGATAACTTCCAAATTATTTTTTCTTTACATTTAACTTTTCCTAACTTTATCACCATTTATTATTATTTCATCCTCTGCATTTTTAGTGATAATCATGTATTGTCCTATATTTAATTCACTGATCATGTAGATATTCATATAGAATCTCAGAGTGAATTCAAAATTGCAAAAAAATAAGTGCAATTTTATCATTTACACATGTTCATTACAACTTACAGACCACAGTGGATCTACAAATACACACAACATTTAGGCAGAATATTGTTAAACTTGCACTTGTTTCTCTTAAGACATTTTAGGTTGTTCGTATTTGTTCAGGTTATTCCATGTTTTGTGAAAGGATTGTTTATAAATGCAAACATTGTCATTATGTAATTTTAGTATTTTACTGGTCCAACCCACATGAGATCAAATTGGGCTGAATGTTGCCCCTGAATTAAAATGATTTCTCACTTAATACCTTAAGTGTAATTTCTGCAAGTCACAAATTCATCCCACAGACCAAATTGGACCCTCTGTTGGGCCACTTTCGGCTTGAGGGCCGTATATTTGACACCCATGTTCTATATGTTCTCTATGAAACAACATCAAATAAGCACAGCACATATCACCTCTCCATGTACCTGTATCCTCCTCTTTGACCACAGACCTGAGTATTACAGCAGGGACAGGTTACATTCATCTGTTACTGAAGCTGTGAAGTACAGTCGTGTGGTTTCTCTCCCTGATCCTCTGACCAGGGGCCTCATGTATAAAGACTTGCGTGGATTTCATACTGAAACCTGGCGTATGCCCAAATCCAAGCACACTTCCTTTACATATCCCAATCAGCTTGGAATTGACCGTAAACGTTGGAGTACCTGACTCCTCCCTCTCCACGCCCACATTTAAATATGCAAATTAATATAAACAGGGTCTGCAGGTGGGATTCCCTCTGGGATTCCCCTCTCTGCATGATCACATGACCTCAAGGTGGACGCGAAGCGGAGGCAAAAACAGGCGGAAGGAGAAAAGAGACGAACTGAGACTGTTTGAGGAAAGAGTCGCAGATATTGTGACACTTTTCCTACAGGGCTGATGCGGATCACCCCCAAGATAAATATATATTTAGTATTTGTGTAAGTCACACATTAGTTCATTCTACGGGTCATACAACAGTCTGATCACAGCCAAACTAGATAATGGTTTATGAGTAATCATGTCAGGATATCAAAGAGGAAATCAAAGACTTTGACTCCTGTTTAATCACTCAAATTATTATTTTCCAACAATGAGACAGAAGACGGTCAGACGCAGCATCAACCTCCTGTCACAGAGGCTTCTGTTGACTCCCCAGTGTTAGCCGATCCTCTGGTCCAACAGCCAGCTGCTAATGCCCATCCGACCAGCATGGGTCTGTACTGACCCGAGTCACATTAGGACATCGTGAGGACAATCGGCGGAGTCAGTGAGCGAGTGGACCGACAAATAAATGTTCTCAGACATGAACACTATATTTATCAACCAATGAATTTTGTGTCCTTGTCTCTTTATATGGTTGTTGCTTAATGTCCTCCCGGGCAGGATTGGCATTGATGGGTCCAAGGTTGGTCTGGTTCTGGTTGGTCTGGTTGGTTCTGGGTCTGGTGGTGGATGTGCTGCTCTGACAGTAGGATGACGTGCCGGTGTGTTCATTGTTCTTCTGTGTATCTCCGATGTGCCCATCAATCAGAGGAATGACCTTTTCCACATTATTAACAGTTTCCCAGTGTCACCTCTAAGTGTCGCCAAAGGTTCCAAAGCACTAGAAACGTTTTTGAGCAGAGAGTCGCCACTATTGAGAGTAACACTGGTGTTACAGGGCTGACTCAGAACACCCCCAAGGTAAATATAGATTTAGTATTTGTGTAACTCACACGTGTTCATTCTACGAGTCATACAACAGTCTGATCACAGCCAAACAAGATAAAGGTTCATGTATAATCATGCCAGGTTATCAGAGAGGACATCAAAGACTTTGACTCATGTTTAATTACTCAATTTATTATTTTCCAACATAAGGCAGGAGATGGTGAGACGCAGTATCAACCTCCTGTCACAGAGGCTTCCTGTTGCCTCCCCGGCGTTTTGCTGATCCTCTGGCCAGCCAGCTGCTGATGCCCATCTTACTGGCATGGATCTGTACCCACCCGAGTCACCAGAGGACATCGTGAGGACAATTGACGGCATCAATGAGTGACTGGACCGACTAATAAATGTTCCCACAGACATTAATATTAGATTAAATGCATTTATCAACCAATGAATTTTGTGGCCTATGGATGTTGCTTAATGTCCTCCCAGGCAGGATTGGTGTTGATGGGTCCAGGGTCTGGTTCTAGTGGGGGGATGTGCTCCTCTGGCAGTAGGATGACGTTCCGCTGTGTTCATTGTTCATCTGTGCATCTCTGATGGGCACATCGCTCTGTGGAATGACCTTTTTCACATTATTAACAGTTTCCCAATTTCACCTCTAAGTGTCGCCAATGGTTCAAAAGCAGTAGAAACGTGCGTACGCCAGCTATCAACTTGGTGTGGAGGACCACACATTTCCATGATCATTTCACTCTATACATCTCAACGTAAGAGGAGACTGAACCCTCACAATGACTGTGAAGCTGTTGAATTTAAGGTCCTGGGGGGTGCTGGAGCCCCTCCCACCTACCTTTGGGGGAAGGCGGGGCTCACCCTGAGACGAATGAATGTTTAATTAAGGTAAAAAATCGTGCAAAGTTTTTCTTTAAAAGATGCAAGAACACACAGCTGTTCATATCTGAGCACTTGAAAAGTTTATGTGAAAGGAGAGTTTCATGACTTCATCCATTTCCTCCCTTTGAATCTCTCTCTCTCTCCCTCTCCTCTTCAGGTTGTCCTACAGATATGTCTCTGCGCTCCTCCTCCTCCTGCTCCTCTAACGCCTTCTCTCTCTCTCTTCTTCAGGTTGACCTACAGATATGTCTCTGCGCTCCTCCTCCTCCTCCTCCACCTCCTCTAATGCCTTCTCTTTCTCTCTCTCTCTCTCTCTCTCTTCTTCAGGTTGTCCTACAGATATGTCTCTGCGCTCCTCCTCCTCCTCCTCCTCCACCTCCTCTAATGCCTTCTCTCTCTCTCTCTCTCTTTCTCTCTCTCTCTCTCTCTCTTCTTCAGGTTGACCTACAGATATGTCTCTGCGCTCCTCCTCCTCCTGCTCCTCCTCCACCTCCTCTAATGCCTTCTCTCTCTCTCTCTCTCTCTCTTTCTCTCTCTCTCTCTCTCTCTTCTTCAGGTTGACCTACAGATATGTCTCTGCGCTCCTCCTCCTCCTCCTCCACCTCCTCTAATGCCTTCTCTCTCTCTCCCTCTCTCTCTTTCTTCTTCAGGTTGTCCTACAGATATGTCTCTGCGCTCCTCCTCCTCCACCTCCTCTAATGCCTTCTCTTTCTCTCTCTCTCTCTCTTCTTCAGGTTGTCCTACAGATATGTCTCTGCGCTCCTCCTCCTCCTCTAATGCCTTCTCTCTGTCTCTCTCTCTCTCTTATTCAGGTTGTCCTACAGATATATCTCTGTGCTTCTCCTCCTCCTCTAATGCCTTCTCTCTCTCTCTCTTCTTCAGGTTGTCCTACACATATGTCTCTGCGCTCCTCCTCTAATGCCTTCTCTCTCAGGTTGTCCTACAGATATGTCTCTGCGCTCCTCCTCCTCCTCTAATGCCTTCTCTCTGTCTCTCTCTCTCTCTTCTTCAGGTTGTCCTACAGATATATCTCTGTGCTCCTCCTCCTCCTCTAATGCCTTCTCTCTCTCTCTCTTCTTCAGGTTGTCCTACAGATATGTCTCTGCGCTCCTCCTCCTCCTCTAATGCCTTCTCTCTCTCTCTCTTCTTCAGGTTGTCCTACAGATATATCTCTGCGCTCCTCCTCCTCCTCTAATGCCTTCTCTCTCTCTCTCTTCTTCAGGTTGTCCTACAGATATATCTCTGTGCTCCTCCTCCTCCTCTAATGCCTTCTCTCTCTCTCTCTTCTTCAGGTTGTCCTACACATATGTCTCTGTGCGCCTCCTCCTCTAATGCCTTCTCTCTCAGGTTGTCCTACAGATATGTCTCTGAGCTCCTCCTCCTCCTCTAATTGCCTTCTCTCTCTTCTTCAGGTTGTCCTACACTGAAAAAAAACTGGGGTAGTATTTACTTAAGAAAACTTAGGAAAGTTTTTGCACTTACATATTACAAGTAAATTCTACAGGGGCGATCGTCAAGTAAACTTTACTTGCGGGTGTGAGTTTATTTTACTCGCAAACCTCAGGTAGTTTACTGTTGATTATTAATATGGTCATTGAATTTTACTCTCTCCTTCTTTGTAAGTTTTACTTAGACTCTGACTGCTTCAAACTGAAAAATCTCACCTAAAATCAATGGCTTTTTAAGGTAATTTCAAAATAGTTTTGTAAACTTTACTTATGGACTATAAATAAGTAACATTTACACAACATTTTACACAGTTTTTCTGCAGTTTTAATTGCCTAAATTTGTTCATACTATTTTGTTTATTGAAACAATGACTTTAAAAAAAACATGAGGCAACTGTTTTAATTTAACACTTTTATTTTTCTTGAGTGAAAAAATATTTTTTCAATAAAATATTGTCCAACAGGGTTTGCATTGCAAAACAACAGGGTATATTTCACCCTGAAAAAAAATAACACATTTGACATGCTTCAGGAATCTTCAGTGCATCTTAAAAGACATGCTTATTAGAACATTGTGACACTGTTTGCTGTAGTTGCTGCTTGAGAAGGCACTGTGTCAGCTGCAGAAAGTTGTTGCTTTGGGGAGGATAAAAAACAAAGACAAAATAATACATTAAAACTATAGAACACTGTAAGAAATACTACATTAAAACTACAGAATTGTGTACTGTAACCAAAATAAACTACCGCTGTCAAAATATGTAAAAATATCACAGATGTACTTATGAAATATAAAGCACTACACATTTATTTTTACCTGAGTAGCCAGATCACTTTGCTTGTGACACTGTTTGCTGTAGTTGCTGCTTGAGAGGGCACTGTGTCAGCTGCAGAAAGTTGTTGCTTTGGGGAGGATAAAAAACAAAGACAAAATAATACATTAAAACTACAGAACACTGCAAGAAATACTACATTAAAACTACAGAATCGTGTACTGTAACCAAAAGAAACTGTACCGCTGTCAAAATATTTTAAAATATCACAGATGTACTTATGATATATAAAGCACTACACATTTATTTTTACCTGAGTAGCCAGATCGCTTTGCTTGTGACACTGCTTGTTGTAGATGCTGCTTGAGAGGGCACTGTGTCAGCTGCAGACAGTTGTTGCTTTGGGGAGGATAAAAAACAAAGACAAAATAATACATTAAAACTAGAGAATCATGTAACAAAAATAAACTGCACCACTGTCAAACCACCAAATTTTGAACATTTGCAATCTAAATGAATTAATCTGGTGCACTTTGACAGTATCAATCACTTATCACATCAAGAAGTTGGAATGCCAAGTTGACAATTTCAAGATTTTAAAAATCAATGATTATTTTCTTCTTAATGATTTGCTCCATAACTGAAACACCGAGAGGACTGAGAAGAGGCTTTGTCTCATTTGAGCTTGCATTTCCGACAGCACCCTTACTTTGAAGGCGGGGTAAACGCCACCGCGGCAGCTACATAGCCTCGTGACGTCATGGCAGTGCGATATGGTACAGCCAGCCAGTGCACAACATAAACAAGCAAGCCCTACACCTCCTGTTTAATCTTCTGACAGGGACCGTGAAACCACTCAAAAAAAAAACACACACAGCCTCCAACACGACGGCCGTTAATTTGATGACAAGGGAATACAGAGCCGAGGTGGATTTCTTGCCGAGTTTGGCTCCGGACAACTCAGCTGAGTCAGAGAGGAGAGAGAGAGTGCTCACAGAGCTAACTAACATTAGCGCCGACGGTGCTAACTAATGCTAGCGACGCGGCTACATTTAGCTGCAGTTAGCTCTCAGTTTAGTAATGAAGCTGCAGCAGTCAGTCCACCAGGAATCACCTCGGCATTGTAATGATCTCTGTCATCGTTGTTGAAGGCTGTGTGTTGCTCCGGTCCGGGGGTATTCATTGTAAACGTGCTGGTTGTTAGCATGTCTGACTGTTAATGGCTAATTTAGCAAGATGTTTGCACAAGCATACTCCAAAATACTATTAAAATTTAAATTTAGGTGATGTACGATAATGGCAAATATTACAGTTTATATTATCATATTATTACATTAACTCGTTAAGTTACATATGCAGAAAAATCCCAAATGTCTTACCTTAAACCTGACTGTTGTCTTCTTGTGTTTTGGCGGACAAATATGCGTCACAAGGCGCATGCGGGGGCTCATATACACGCAGCACAATTAAAACCTACTTGGTATTTCTAAGTTCATTGTAATGACTATGAAACCTTTGAATATTACGTGAAAATGCATAATAAAACTTACTCTTCCCGCGCAGTTTACTTATTACATGGATGGCATATATAGGATTTACTTAAATAATTCCAGTTCTCACAGATACTTTCAAATAGAAAATTAAAATTGTGACAGTTAACCTAGTAAATATTACTACACCACAGTCATTTTTTTCAGTGTACAGATATGTCTCTGCACTCCTCCTCCTCCTCTAACTCCTTTCTCCATCCTCTCGGTCTCTATGATCTGATGAAAGTCTGCCTGTCCATCACATCTGCCTCCTACAGCATCACTGCCTTCACCATCACCAACGTCCTCCTTGTCCTCCCGCTGTCCATCATCGTCCTTCGCCTGGCCAAACAACGATGGTGGCAGCAGATTACAATGAGTCACAGTGAATTTTTTACCCTGCAACATGTCCATTCTACAGCTGATCGGTGTCCTGGCGGCTGTCCTCGGCTGTCTCAGTGTCTTCGTGGGACATTCACTGATGACCCTGTTGACTATCTGCTTGTTCTTCTTCACTGGTACTGGTCAAATCCTCTTTCAAATGTTGACCTGTTTGGACTGTTATGTGGCTGCCATCCACCCCGTCTCCTACCTGAACCTGAAGACGCTCAGATGGATCCAGATCAGAAACATCGGTTCTACTTGAGTTTGGCTGCTCTGCTTCGCACAGACTGGTTCTTTGATGATCATACATGATGGACATCAAACAAACATGTACATATTATGCTTCTTTCTCTTTGCCATTATCCTTATTCTTTACTGTAATCTTGTTGTTCTCTGCACCCTGATTGGTCCTGGACCAGGGGGTGGGGGCCCAGACAAGAGGAGGGCCAACCAATCAAAGCGCAGAGCCTTGTACACCATCACAGCCATAACGGTAAGTGTTCTGCTGAAGTTTGGGTGGGACCTGCTGTCCTACCTGGTCAGTGCATCAGTTGACAGTGTGTCTGTGAGCTGTGGCCTGTGGTTGGTGGAGGTCTGGTTCTCTCTGCCCAGCACAGTGGTGTTACAGCTGATGTTCCAACACAGAGCAGGAAAACACCCATGTCTGAAAAAAAAAAACAACCATTCACAACATGATAATGATTAGGAGTGAAAGAGCCGGGACCAGACAACCAAACAAATGGTGTCTAATTATGATCATTATTTATATTTATTAGAAGCATTTGTTAAATGTAGCTTTAAATGATGTATATCAGGGGGGTCAAACTCATTTTCTGTCAGGGGCCACATTCAGCCCAATCTGATGTCCAGTGGGTCGGAACCAGTAAAATAATGGCATAGTAGTCTATAAAAAATGACAACTTCAAATTATTTTAATGCAAAAAAAACCCAAAAAACATTAAATTATGAAAACATTTTATAAACTATCCAAACAAAAAGGGCCAAGTCTGGGGCCAAGGGTCATATGACTTCACCAGCCAACAAGATGGCAGCGCGCACTAGTGCTGCGGATCTTCGATCCCCAGTATGGTGTTTGTTTGTGTGTTTGCTTGTCTGTGTGCTTGAGACAGACCATCAGACAGATGGTCTGGTCACCAAGCAGAGTTTAGATACAGCCGACAGGAACTGATAACATATGGACTTACAAGCCAGTGTGGCTATCATAGCCGATTTCCGACGGGCACACAACATTCCCATGGACATTACAAGACCTTGTGGATCCCCATGGATTGTTATCGGATCTGCTAAGCGGTGCCGTCAGCGTAGAGAGAGGAAGCAAAAGTGGGGCTGCCGGGCAGGCCTGCTAGCCAAGCTGCGGAGACGGCGCCATAAACCACTGCTCCCGAGCATTTTTTTCTCTCAAATGCCAGATCCATCGTGAACAAAATGGAGCTGCTGCTCACTGCAAACCACTCCGTTTGAGACTGCTGTCTTCTCATAGTCACAGAGACGTGGCTACACCCAGCAATCCCCGATGCTGCTGTCCAGCTAGCAGGGCGTATGCTACACCGGCAAGACCGCAACGGAGACTCCGGTAAGAACAGGGGTGGAGGACTCTGTATCTATGTCCATAATGACTGGTGCTCACAGAGCTGAATTATTGACAGCTATTGTTCACCGGATATAGAGACTTTGTCAATCATACACAGACCCTTCTACCTGCCAAGAGAGCTATCAAATGTGGTTATTACAGCTGTCTACATTCCACCTGATGCAAAGATTAGCACAGCTCTTAGCCACCTGTATGACACTGTAAACAAACATCAGAGGGCTTACCCTGAGGGAGTACACATCATTGCTGGAGACTTCAACCAGGTATGTTTAAGGACTGTTCTCCCCAAATTCACCCAACATGTGAAATGTCCCACCAGAGGAGGAAATACACTTGATCATGTATATTCAAATATTAAGCATGCCTACAGAGCAGTACCCCTTCCACATCTGGGTCTGTCTGACCACATATCCCTGCTCTTGGTACCCGCCTACACCCCACTCAGGAAGAAAACAAAGTCCACCACAAAAACTGTCAGCATCTGGCCTGTAGATGCCCTCCCTAAATTGCAAGACTGTTTTGCAGAGACAAACTGGGACCTATTTGACCACCACAATCTAGAGGAATACACACAGACTGTCTTATTCTACATTTCAAGCTGCACAGAAAATGTCACAGTAAAGAAAATCATCCGGGTCTTTCCTAACCAGAAACCCTGGATGACCAGAAACATCTGCAACCTCCTCAGAGCTTGTGACGTGGCCTTTAAATCAGGTGACAGGGCCTTGTATGCAGTAGCAAGAGCTGAGCTGAAGAGGAACATTAAAGAGGCCAAACGGGCCAACAAGAGGAGAATTGAGGAGCATCTCACGAACAACAACACAAGGATGACGTGGCAGGGAGTGTAGCAAATTACCAACTTCAAGGGCAGCACGCCCATCATCCTCAACACAGAGGCAATGCTGGCAGAGGAGCTAAACTGCTGTTTTGCACACTTCGAGGGAAAAACCTCAACATCACCACATTCATCTCTTCCTCCTCCTCATCTTCCCCCTCCTCCTGACACTGACATCCAGGTACTGTCTGTACTGGTGCCTGCTATGTCCGACCACAAAGACAGCCATTGGATGGTTTTTGTTTTTTTTTTCTTTTTATAGCATCCCATTGGCATCCACAAAGGACAGCTCACATGTGATTGGTCATCTGTGCAGCATTATAATATGCCCCACCCATTAAAAATATTATTATTATTGTTTTTATTATTATTATTATTATTATTATTATTATTATGTTTATTATTCAGATATTTATTTACATATTTATTTATTGTTGCAGGGTAATAATTCATATACTGAAAACATTACCACCAATATCAATTAAGAAAGAACACGACTGCCAAGATCATGTTAAAAAATAAAGACAAGCTTTAATAAAATGCAGAATGCAAAAAGCACACTTACATATTTAAGAAAACAGTGCCAACACTTTCAAATTAAAACAAACTTAGACTTTTAAGTCAGTCCCAGTCAGATGTGCTGTCCTCACAACATGTGACTGTGCAGCTACAGCCATAACAATACAGTAGAGTCCAAACAAGGCTTTCTCTTCTGAGTTGGAGGTTCTCCTTTACTTGACTTTTTCTGTAATGTTTTTGTAACTGCAACATATAAAATACATCCAACTTAAATTACTAACAGACAGTTATTATTAATTACGCTATACACGTAATGCACTCACATCACTAGCTTGAATAGCATAAGCGTTAGCTTCATTACACGTTCACAGAACAGTTTCAATCAACCAACATCTAGAACCTAATGTTGTTTTCGGATATATACACTTACAAAGAAGAAAATTTTCCAAGGCACACAGTAGTAGAGCACACTTGGCGAACATGACTTTTTCTGAACTTTAACTGCAGAGAAAATAGCGAACGGCAAATATACGTCAAAGATCATCTCTAGCAAAAGAGCACTCACTCTATATACAACCTTAGCGCACAGCAAACACAAAGATCCTTAAGGAGGCGACATCTCACTCCTATCAATTCTTAAGCCAACTGCATTTTAACAGATTTTAACAGATTTATCTGTTATCAACTTATTGTAACTTATGAAATTAATTTATACAACTTATGAAATAAGTTTGATCTTTGACCTAAAAACATCACATCAGACAAGTGTTGGTGCCATCTTCTCTGAGGGTGGTCCAGTCCAGTCTTCTGTGGTGGGTAGAACATGTGTTGGTTCTGCTGTAGTGTCTGTGGTGGTAGAACATGTGTTGGTTCTGCTGTAGTGTCTGTGGTGGTAGAACATGTGTTGGTTCTGCTGTAGTGTCTGTGGTGGTAGAACATGTGTTGGTTCTGCTGTAGTGTTTGTGGTGGTAGAACATGTGTTGGTTCTGCTGTAGTGTCTGTGGTGGTAGAACATGCGTTGGTTCTGCTGTAGTGTTTGTGGTGGTAGAACATGTGTTGGTTCTGCTGTAGTGTGTGTTGGAGTGCAGCTCAAAGGTTAGAGCTCCAGACTCTGGAAGGATGGAGGCCTTACAGTCAACCCAGATGTCCCATCAGCAGTGCCATCTTCTTCATCAGACCTCATATCCATTATGATCCCCCTCCATAAATCTCCTCCTTGTTGTCCAGTTCAGCCTCTTTTGCCTCCAGCTGCTGTACAGACAGAAGTACCATCAGTGCTGCACTGTGAGGCTAACAGTTGTAGAATGTGGTGTTTGTGTCAGATTCAGATTAAACACAAATTCTTATAAATCTTACCGTCTTTCTTCTCTGCTGTGGGCTGAAATGTTCATGGCTTCTACCTGGACTGTTAGATCTGGTTGGCTGTATGTGGAGTTCCATCGGACTGTTTCTTTATGTCTTACAGACCACTGGAATTAAAATATACAAGTTAGGAAGAGTAAAAAAATAAATGCATAGGATTATAACAATAGAGAAACAAAACACAACAAACTATTAAAGTTACTTAATCAACAGGACTCCACTTTCGACTCCATTCAAGCCTGGACTTGCAGCTGGAGCTGACATTAAATGAGAAGTCACTGCTTCATTGTGGGGTGAGCTCAGTCTGAAAACCAAATAGAAATAGTTCAGAAAAAGCATACATTAAAGGCATACATTTACTTCTATAGAGCAGAATGGATCCAGGCTCTTTAAGATCTTACCCTTGCTCTGGTTCATACCATCTGTTGTTTCCTTCACTGTTTTGCAGACAGCGCACACCTTCCTAAAAAAATACAAGACGACGTCACTTTGAGGAACAAACCCCTCCAGGTTCAAGCAGGTCAATGTGACAGATTCATGACTTTAATCAGTTCCACAAGTCAAACCACACTATCATACACTGTGCAATTAACTAAGAAAGTCACACAAAGATAATATTCCCACCCAAATAGCACACATGAAATAATTAATTACCTCCACCAAGGAGGTTATATTTTTGCCAGGGTTTGTTTGTTTGTCTGTCTGTCTGTTTGTTTGTTTGTCTGTCCGTTAGTGTGCAACATAACTCAAAAAGTTATGGACAGATTTGGATGAAATTTTCAGGGTTTGTTGGAAATGGGATAAGAAAGAAATGATTAAATTTTGGTGGTGATCGGGGGTGGGGGGGCCCACGGGGGGGCCACTGATCGTTAGTGTGCAACATAACTCAAAAAGTTATGGACAGATTTGGATGAAATTTTCAGGGTTTGTTGGAAATGGGATAAGGAAGAAATGATTAAATTTTGGTGGTGATCGGTGGTGGGGGGGCCCACGGGGGGGGCCACTGATCAGCCTTGGCGGAGGTCTGCGCTCTCCGAGTGCTTCTAGTTGAATATATACTTACCACAGTTTTTGGATCATGCACAAGCCTTTTTCTGGTTCTTGTCCACAGTCTGGTGGCTCATCCAGCAGTGTCTGCCTGGTTCAAGTCAATGAGTTGTTGTCTCACCTCCACTGTAAACTGCTGTGTCATGTACGACTCCATTTGCATTTGTATACCTCACAGCAGGACCATTTACAAACGAAAACCTCACATAGCCCAAGGAGCTGGGGAGGGGTTATTGCCAAGGCTCTCTAACCAGAGGGGGGGAATTCATGGCAATTCTCGGTAGTTAGAGAGAATTTTCTGTGGTGACTTCAAATTCCCACCAGTAGGCGTTAATTTGAAGTTCCACAGAAATTTACAGGGACGTTAATTGACGAAAACCCCACTTTTCATGCAGTGGGATCCTCTTCGTCGATTACAGCTCTGCATTTAATACCATCATACCACACATTCTGATCAGGAAACTGCTTCACCTCGGTCTCCATTCACAGCTCTGCTCCTGGATTATGGACTTTCTCACAAACTACCCTCAAACTGTCAGACTCGGCCCTCACCTCTCCTCCACCCTCACTCTCAGCACCAGCTCCCCCCAGGGCTGTGTGCTGAGTCCACTCCTGTACTGTCTGTACACCTCTGATAGTACACCAGTTCACCCCTCCAACTCCATAATTAAGTTTGCAGATAACACAACTGTTGTGGGACTCATCTCAGGGGGGGATGAGTCTGCCTACCATGATGAGGTCCAAAATTTGTCTCTGTAGTGCTCTGCAAACAACCTGATTTTAAACACAAAGAAAACAAAAGAACTCATACTGGATATCAGGAAACGCAGAGCTGACCCATCCCCCATCTTCAGCAATGGTGACTGTGTGGAAATAGTGCACAGCTACAAATTTCTCGGCACACATATTATTTATAATTATTTATTTATTATCTCCGCCAAGGAGGTTATGTTTTTGCCAGGGTTTGTTTGTTTGTTTGTTTGTTTGTTTGTTTGTTTGTTTGTCCATTAGTGTGCAACATAACTCAAAAAGTTATGGACAGATTTGGATGAAATTTTCAGGGTTTGTTGGAAATGGGATAAGGAAAAAATGATTAAATTTTGGTGGTGATCAGGGGTGGGGGGGCCCACGGGGGGGGCCACGTTTGTCTGTCCGTTAGTGTGCAACATAACTCAAAAAGTTATGGACAGATTTGGATGAAATTTTCAGGGTTTGTTGGAAATGGGATAAGGAAGAAATGATCGGGGGTGGGGGGGCCCACGGGGGGGGGCACTGATCAGCCTTGGCGGAGGTCTGCGCTCTCCGAGTGCTTCTAGTTATTGATGTTTTATCATTAAAGGATATCAGAATTTAATGTTCTTTGCAATAAATCAAAGAGAAAAATTTGTGTTGCCATTATTTATAGGCATAACGTCATATTATTTTTTTCACATTAAACTAAGAAGAAAATTTGGAGTCATTATTTCAAGGTTATTATGCTATTATTTTGAGTTTGACGCCCTTGACTGTTAATAACTTCTGCACTTTGCAAATTCATCCTGTGGGCCGGATTGGATCCTTTGATGGGCCGGTTTTGGGCTCCGGGCCGCATGTTTGACACCTGTGATGTATATGATGGTATATGTGGATGTGTATATGTGTATATGTATACATGTGTACATGTATGTATGTATGTGTATGTGTATATATATAAATAAATAAATATATATATATATATATATATATATATATATAGAGAGAGAGAGAGAGAGAGAGAGAGAGAGAGAGAGATGTGTGTATATATGTGTATGTATGTATATAAGTTCATGGCCTCACCCAGAACAGAACAACACAGACTGATAATTTATATTTTATTTTTCAACATAATCTCCATTTACAGCAATGCACTTGGTCCATCGATGTTCAAGCATGACTATCCCATCACGAAAGAATGTAACATCCTGTATTAGAACAACCAGTATTTCTGGGTGAGGCCGTGAACTTATTGAACAGCCCTCGTATGTACATATTGTTGGTTTAGACAAAGGGGTGAGAGCTTTCTTCTCACTGCTTTTCGAATATGACTTTTTTTCTTTTTCTTTTTGTGCGTATCAAGGTTGTAGTAGTTTTGGATTTTTACCTCCGCCAAGGAGGTTATGTTTTTGCCAGGGTTTGTTTGTTTGTTTGTTTATCTGTCCGTTAGTGTGCAACATAACTCAAAAAGTTATGGACAGATTTGGATGAAATTTTCAGGGTTTGTTGGAAATGGGATAAGGAAGAAATGATTAAATTTTGGTGGTGATCGGGGGTGGGGGGGCCCACGGGGGGGGCCACTGATCGTTAGTGTGCAACATAACTCAAAAAGTTATGGACAGATTTGGATGAAATTTTCAGGGTTTGTTGGAAATGGGATAAGGAAGAAATGATTAAATTTTGGTGGTGATCGGTGGTGGGGGGGCCCACGGGGGGGGCCACTGATCAGCCTTGGCGGAGGTCTGCGCTCTCCGAGTGCTTCTAGTTCATTATAGTTTAGTTTTATTTAGTTTTGACTTTTTCTCTCTAATTCAGTTAGTTTTAATTCATTTTTAGAGCAGGTTTGCAAGTTTTTATTAGTTTTGATTGTATTATAAATGCTTAGTTTTAGTTCAGTTTTATTCATTTTAGCTTTTTTGTATCTTTTATCTTCTTCGCTGTCGTATTCAAATAAATCCCAGACAGGACTCTACTGCTTTCTCCCAACTTTAGTCTCCATGTTTCCAGGTAGAGTGGGGACCAGAAGACGACTCTAAACCACAAGTGAAGAGAAGTGATGGACTGTGAAGTGTTGTATGGTGCCACTTGCCAAAATTGCTAAAGCGAAATAAATTGATTTCATATCAATCCGACATTGACAAAGACGAAAACAAAGGGAATTTTATCCATAGTTTTTATGCGTTTTGTAACCACACAATACAGTTTCAGTTTGTTATTGTTTTTTTCTTTTAATTATAGTTTTTATTTATTTCAGTTAACAAAAATGTTTTTTTCGATCCTAGTTTTTGTCATTTTGTTAGTTTTCATTAACGATAATAACCTTGGTGTGTATTATTATTTTATGCTTCCTTGAATTTTCATTTCTATATTATTTTGTGCAAAGAAGTCAAACAGGAAGCTTGTATCATTCCATATTCTAAATAAATCAATTTTAAAAAAATGATGATACAGTTTGTTAAAATTGTTGAAGTGCATACAGTCAAACTTAAAAGAATAAAGACATCAGATATAAACATTAGTTCTGTGACGTTTGTAGACCAGCGTTCCTGTGTCTGAAACAGAACCAGTTGGATTTCACTGTTTCTCAGAAACAGACTTCAGCTTAAAGATGCCTGGTTCATATTTCGTGCTTATATTAATGCAGACATGCTTTTTGTACCGATAAATTATTTTTATGGTAGATCTTGTCAAACATGAGCATTTATATTTGAAATGTGAGTGAATGTTTTTTTTAGTAGTGGTAAAGCTGATGACATCACAGGCCACCACTGCACCAGCTGTGCCCCCCCACCCCCAGCCCCCGCCGTTAAAGATGGACTGAGTGTGTTTGGGTATGAAAGGTAAACCTGTGCAGGTGGAGGGCTTAAATGACACTGAGATTTTCATAAGCACCAGACTTTACTTTCAGCTCATTTCCATCCTGTCAAACACTGACGGACACATGATGAAGATAAATGGGAAATATTTGACCACAACCTAACCCTGAAATAAAGTCAGAGTACAGCTGTGGGTTAGGGTTAGAGTACAGCTGTGTTAGTACACCTCTGAGTGTTGGAGGTCCATAATAATAATAATAATAATAATAATAATAATAATAATAATAATAATATAATGATGATAACAACAACAAAACAACAACAATAAAAAAAAAAAAAATAATAATAATAATAATAATACATGTAAGGCTAATCCTAACTCTTAGATGTGTTTGTTGATTATGTGCGTGTATCTGTAATGTGCACATAAACTTTCATATATGAAACATTACAGTCCCAGTGTTTCCTACTGAATGTGTGTGAACCATTCACTGTTACAGAAAACATTTACCATGTGTGCATGTGTGTGTATGGTGTGTGTCACCGAAAAAGGTACAAAAGCTGAAGGACCTTCAGGGTTTGGAAGGAAATCCAGAGGAAAAGACAACGTCTGTAGTGTGTGAAAAAAGAAAAATAAATAAAACCAAAGAGTTACCTTTATCTACAAAAAAACAGATCAGGTGTGTCCATTTGGCTTTAATATTCTTCAGCCGCTTTTCTTTTCTGTTCTTCAGTCTCTTTTCTGTTCTTCAGTCTCCTCTTTTCTGTTCTTCAGTCTCTTTTCTTTCACATTCTTCAGTCTCTTTTCTTTTACGTTCTTCAGCCTCTTTTACTTTCTTCATCCTCTTTTCTTTTACATTCTTCAGCCTCTTTTCTTTTCCATTCTTCAGTCTTTTTTCTTTGCCGTTCTTCAGTCTCTTTTCTTTTATGTTCTTCAATCTCTTTTCTTTTATGTTCCTCAGTCTCTTCTTTTTTCTGTTCTTCAGTCTCTTCTCTTTTCTGTTCTTCAGTCTCTTTTCTTTTACGTCCTTCAGTCTCTTTTCTTTTACGTTCTTCAGCCTCTTTTCTTTGTCTTCAGCCTCTTTTCTTTTACATTCTTCAGCCTCTTTTCTTTTCCATTCTTCAGTCTCTTATCTTTTCTGTTCTTCTGTCTTTTTTCTTTTCCATTCTTCAGTCTTTTTTCTTTTCCGTTCTTCACTCTCTTTTCTTTTCCATTCTTCAGCCTCTTTTCTTTTATGTTCTTCAGTCTCTTTTCTTTTGCATTCCTCAGCCTCTTTTCTGTTCTTCGGTCTCTTTTCTTTTCCATTCTTCAGTCTTTTTTCTTTTCCATTCTTCAGTCTTTTTTCTTTTACATTCTTCAGCCTCTTTTCTTTTATGTTCTTCACTCTCTTTTCTTTTACGTTCTTCAGTCTCTTTTACTTTACATTTTTCACCCTCTTTTCTGTTCTTCCGTCTCTTTTCCTTTCTTCAGTCTCTTTTCTTTTCCATTCTTCAGTCTTTTTTCTTTTTTGTTCTTCAGTCTCTTTTCTTTTACGTTTTTCAGCCTTTTTTCTTTTATGTTCTTCACTCTCTTTTCTTTTACCTTCCTCAGTCTCTTTTCTTTTACATTCTTCAGCCTCTTTTCTTTTACGTTCTTCAGTCTCTTTTCTTTTTCGTTCTTCCGTCTCTTTCCCTTTTAGTTCTTCAGTCTCTTTTCTTTTACGTTCTTCAGTTTCTTTTCTTTTACATTCTTCAGTCTCTTTTCTTTTCTGTTCTTCAGTCTCTTTTCTTTTACATTCTTCCATCTTTTTTCCTTTTCAGTGTCTGTACCACTGCTGTATATTTGGATTCGTTGTGTTTGAATATGGACCTAGTGGACCTACTTCTGACCTGCACTTTGACCTCCCTAAACATTTGCCTGTTCCAATTAGCTGTGTTACGTGACATAATATATTTTCCAAAATGCAAAACCCTCACCTGTTCTTATCTTCATGAAGACATATCATCATATCACATACGTAAACAGACATGTGTTTATAAGGGGCTCCAGTCTCGCTCACAGTCCAGTAACGTTCAAGAAGTGGATAAAAGACCTGACTTTGAACTCCTCACAAGGTTTGTATCTATATCACCTTCTATATATGAGGCAAGGCAAGGCAGGTTTATTTATATAGCCCATTTCATGCACAAGACAATTCAAAGTGCTTTACATAAAATATTAAAAGCATTACAGCAGAAGGCATGAGAAAAACAAACAAACAAACAAACAAAAATCAGATAAACAGATAAAACAAATAAACAGATAAAACAGACAAGCAGACAAAACAGATAAAAACTTTTAGCTTAAAAGGAACAGTACAGATCTGAACTGATGAAAAAAAAACTCTGTTGAAATGCAGCCGAGAACAAGTGGGTCTTTGACCTGGATTTAAATAAACTGAGTGTTTCAGTTGATCTGAGGTTTTCTGGGAGTTTGTTCCAGACATGTGGAGCATAGAAGCTGAACGCAGCTTCTCCATATCTGGTTCTGACTCTGGGAACTGACAACAGACCGGATCCAGATGACCTGAGGGGTCTGGTGGGTTCATACTGGATCAGGAGGTCGTTGATGTATTTTAGTCCTAAACCATTCGGAGCTTTATAGACAAGCAACAGAACTTTAAAATCTATCCTCTGACAGACAGGCAGCCAGTGAAAGGACCTCAGAGTTGGACTAATGTGGTCCACTTTTCTGGTCTTAGTGAGGACTCTCGCAGCAGAGTTCTGAATGAGCTGCAGTTGTCTAATGGGTTTTTTAGGTAGACCTGTAAAGACACTGTTAAAATAATCAAGCCAACTGAAGATGAGTGCATGGACTAGTTTTTCCAGGTCCTGCTGAGACATCAGATCTTTTATCCTTGAGATGTTCTTAAGGTGATAGTAGGCTGATTTTGTGACTGCCTTGATGTGTTTTTCAAAATTTAGGTCTGAGTCCATCACCACACCCAGATTTCTGGTGTGACTGGTGGTTTTTAGGTGAGCCAACATGTCTTAAATATAATATAACCTTTAAAACTAATGTGTTCAGTATTCATTCCCTGTAGCTGTTGCATATTTTTAGTTTAGTATTTTGTCACAAACCTGATTTGAAGTACAGTTCTGGTCTGATGATGGCTCTAGGTGATCTCTGCATCATTTAAGTGTACAAAATTAATAATTCATAATAATAATTCATAAAGGTTACTTACATTTAGGGCTGTGTATTGGCAAGAATCTGGCGATACAGTACAAATCACAATCCTAGGATCACGACATGATATATCACGATACTGTTAAAAAAGCAATTTTTTGTTTGTTTCTTTTTTTAAATGATTATTTCCTTGAAGAACTGAATTACACCCAAAATATGCACAAATACTAAACACATTTATATTCAATCAGAACAGGATCTAATACTATATCACAAAATGTTCCTGTCATAAAACTTTAATTATGTTTTACAGACATTACAGTTTAAGATCCTGTTCAAATGTTTATATTGTATTAGTTCATAACTAACATTGTATCATTATTTTTGTGCAATCCCAGTAAAGGAACTAACATTATCTAACAAAAGAGTGTTAAATAATAAATAAAATATAACCAAAAAAGAAAAACAAACAAAAAATTGAAACTCCACAATATCTGCATTGGAATAAATACCTAAAAATATCAATACAGTACTTTTTAATATCGATACAGTATTGTGAAATGAAATATCGCGATATGTTGCAGAACCGATATTTTCTTACACCCCTACTTACATTTGTAAACTACAAAAGACTAAAACTACAATAGCTGTGTTCAGATTAACCGTGCAAACATCAGTTGTATGATAGGAGTACCCCCGGGAGAAGGTCTAAGTAAAAAGGATATCAAACTGGTACTAATTCTTTCATTAGTAGCAGTGAAAATGAAAACGAAGTCATGGCTCAAAGTCCGATCCCTTACACCAGGGGTCTCAAACATGTGGCCCAGGAGCCAAATGCAGCCCGCCAAAGGTCCAATCCGGCCCAAGGGATGTTTTTGCCAAGTGCAAAAATTCCGCAGTCTTGAATTGAATTAAGCAAAGAAACAATTAGCTTGAATTAAGGAAAAAAATCTTGAATTAAGCAAAAAAAAAAAAAAAAAGTCTTCAATGAAGTAAAACAAATCTTGAATTAAGCCAAAAATTCTCAAATTTAGCAAAAAATCTTCAATTACACAAAAAATCTTGAATTAACAACTTCAAAATTTTTTCTTTGTTTTAGTGCAAAAAATAACATTAAATTATGAAAATATTTACATTTACAAACTATCCTGTAACAATTAAATGTGAATAACCTGAACAAATATGAAAAACCTGAAATATCTAAAGAAAATTAAGCACAGTTTTAACAATTTTCTAACTGTTGATCAGTGTTTAGTGTCTTTGTAGATCCGATCCATAATGCACATGTAAAAATGGTAAGTTGAGGCAGAATATTGTTAAAATTGCACTTATTTTTCTTAAAAATTTTCAGTTTTTTCAGGTTATTCACATAGTTTATAAAATTAAGTATTTTCATAATTTAATGGTGTGGTTTTTTGCACTAAAACAAAGGCAAACGTTTGGAGTTGTCATTATTTACAGGTTATTATGTTATTATTTTATTGGTCCGACTCACTTGAGATCAAATCTGGCTGAATGTGGCCCCTGAAAGAAAATGAGTTTGACACCCCTGCCTTACACTAAAGCAAAGGCCCAAGGGTTTGAAGAATTTATACTGAATGGAGAAAATTACAGCTTCAATTCATTGTAAATGTAATCAGTTTAGTGATATTTGGGCCCCGGTAATCAACCATTTCAGTTGGACAAATTTTATGTCTGAATAATTGTTAGGCTGCTGTATTAAATTGTGAGTCTCACAGTCTGGTTTTGTTTTTTTGTTTTTTTGGGGGAATGTGTAGATCAAAACTGAGGGATTTCCTCTGACTTCTACTGTACTGACTGACGAGTTACCATTTGTTTACACAGCACCTGTGTTCTGATGTATTCCTAAGATGTAAAGTATGATGCACATTTATTTAAATAAAATGTGCAAAAAAAATAACTAACTAACTAATTAGCTAACTAACAAACTGTGCAAATATCACAAGGTTGCAAATTTCATTTCAGGTCATTCATTAGTTTTCATGTCATTGACTTGAAGAAGTGGTGGAATAAAATCCATTCACTCCAGATGTTCAATAACATACAAGTTGTTTACTTATATGCTACAATACATTTTGCATTTTTCAGGGAAAATCAGGTTCTTTTCTGTATTTAATTCACTGATCATGCAGGTGTTCATCAAAGGTCAGAGCTGATTCAAAGGTTGTCTTATCAAAACAGAGAAAACAGATGACAAAGTGAGTTTTTCAGCAAAATAAATCATTAATAGATTAATACATCATTAACTGAACATAAAAAGAAGCATCTACAACCACTGTCATTTATTGTGAATCAATGTTGTAGAGGATGAAAGGGTTTCCATGGTAACTACAGAGCCTCTGGATGTTCAAACAGCTTGTATCTGAAGACCATGAAAAGATGATAAATTGTGGGATTAGTGGTTAAAGCATTATTAAACATTTGACATCAGCAGATGCTTTTAGTTGTGGGCAGCTGTTTGGGTCTTTGAGGGTTAAAATCATCAATATTTCTGAATATGTCTTTTTAAATACATATTTTTTTATGGTTTAAATTGGTTGTCTCTGTCTTAGCTCTTTTACAAATAAAAAGCAAACTGAGAAAAAGGCCTGTACAAAAATAAGAAAATTAAACTTATTAAGTTAAATGTCTTATTTCAAGTAAAGTTTTCTAACAGCGCAGTAAGAAATCGCACTTATCAGGTTTTGTTAAAATAAGACGATGTCATCAAAGGATTATAAAATGACAAGATTCTTATTTTAAGTAGAATATTCTTGTTTCAAGTCTTCATAGTAAGATGTTTTAAACTATGGTAATGATCGTATGCAGATGTACTGAATCCATATATATGTGTAAAGGACTCTGATTATTCACACAGAGATAGGACAAAGTCAGAAACAGAACAAGGATTTGTAGGAGAAGGTTTAGAAATATGGAGATGGATGAAAGCAGAAGAATTTGAAGACCGACCCCGGCTCTCCTGTGGTCTACCATGGCCCTCAGAGGCTCTTACTGGGTGAACAGACTGGGCCCAGTATAAGTACCAGTGTAGGACTGGTCTGTTGCCATGGTAACTCGTTGTAGTTGACGCTCATGCTGGATCTGGTAACCCCTAGTCTGGGGGGGGTACCACGCTCTACGGTATTTTGAATGTGATTGTAGTACCACTTTTAGCCACAATCCTACATAAGATATCTTTAAGTCTCAATAAGTAAATAAATCTAAAAAATGATCTTTCAGATAAATATTCTTCATTCAGGTCAGTTTATCTAAGTCTGATATTCCTTTTCTGCAGTGCAGAAGTAATATTTGGTGTTTCTGTGTCACCGTCTTGTCCTCCTCAGGTCCTTCTGTTTCCATCAGATCCTGATCAGCCACACATGGCCACTAACAGCTCCTCCTCCTCTGATCTGACTCCTCCCACCTCCTCCTCCTCATTGAATGTCTCCTTCTTTGTGCTCTATAACTGTTTCGACTCCACACTTGGCTCTTACATTTTCACCTCTTTCTTTGGCACCTACGTCCTCTTCTTCCTCCCTCTTTGCATCTTCATCCTATACCTGGGACACCAGCGATGGCAGAAACAGATGACTACTTCCTCCGACGTGTACACCTACAACATCATTGTCATGGAGATGATCGGCATGGTGGGCTGCAGCTTCTACTGTGCAGGGGTCTACACTAAGCACCAGCTGAAAATGTTGGTGGGGGTCTATGTGTTCTCCATCATCACACCTGGACAGATGCTGTTCCACATCCTCACCTGTGTGGAGCGCTACCTGGCGGTCGTCCATCCGGTCTTCTACCTACAGATAAAGAAGTCGACAGCAGTAAGGAGCGTCTGCATCATCTGTGTCTGGGTGGTGTCTATGGGATGGATTGGCCTAACAGCGTGGTACAGCCCGGACTTTTCAGTGGTCCCGTTTGCCGTGCTGTTGGTGTGCTCTTTAGTCGCTACCTGCTTCTGCGGCCTCTCCATACTCTATGTGCTTATTCGTCCAGGGCCTGGTGAATTGGGAGGGGACAAAGACAAAATGAACCAATCAAAGAGGAGGGCATTCCACACCATCATGGTCATCACCGGAGCTCTGCTGTTTAGGTTTCTGGGACAATTGCTTTGTGTTGCAGTGGAAATGTCAGGAGCTGTGGACTACTCGGACACATGTGTGGTCTTAATGAGTGGGTCATGGTTCGCTCTACCCAGCAGCTACATCTTACCTCTGTCATTCTTACAACGGGCGGGAAAACTGCAGTGTTTCAAACCCAAAACTGAATCTGGCTGAAAGTGGATGGTAAATAAGGTCTGCTCAGTAAAAAGGTGTTGTCAGCCATAGAAATCTGAACCAAGTCAATAGTTTAATTATTTCCACAACCCTTACACAGAATTTTTGTAATTCTCCAACTTTTTAAATGTTGAAGAAATATATTCTGTAATATATGTGTGAAATCACAGACTAGTGTGTTTAATCAAATGTACAACATAAGCAGGATCTAAGTGTCTAATCTTGCAGGGACAGAACATGTCAACATTTCCATTGGCTTATAGTTTCATTCAGGGGTTTTCAGCTTCATTTATCTTTAAGAACACGTCCTTCTTGAACTTATTGTGTTGATTCCAAAAAGCTCTGACACCCACGGGCCTACAGTGAACTTCTGTCTAATAATACTAAGTAAGTCTTTCATCTGTGTGTGAAACCTCTAATAAATGCTCTGGTGTCCATGTTTAAACCTGTTTAAAGCTGTTGATCAACTCTCAGGTCAAACAGAAATATTACTGGAAAATTACTTTTTTAGCATTTAGTAATAATAATAATGGATTAGATTTATATAGTGCTTTTCTATGAATGCATACTCAAAGCGCGTACAGAGGATCCATTATTCATTCACTCTCACATTCTCCCTCTTTAGCTCACCTCTGACCCCTCTGGCTTCCAGAGTTCCACCCCTTTGTCCAAATAGGATCACTTATGGCCAAAAGCCAATGTGATGATGACCGAATAGCAAACAAGTAGCTTCAGTGTAGCAGTTCAGACATGGGGGGGTGTCACATGTACAGTCTATGTTAGTCAGTTGGTGGCATTAGTTGATTTCTAAGCTAACAGCTGCCTTGGTTGGTGACATTAATTCTGTGTGTACACTAATGAGTACATAAACGACTATAATGGTTTTTCCACCCAGTTTTGAGTTCCTCAACACTTCTACCACTACGCATGCTCTTATCTAGAAAGGTTGTGTCCCATGAAAAACTACATATTCAAATGTTTTGACTTTAAATGTTCAAAATAAACTGAAGCATTAAACACTGTCCTTGATGCTTCATTTATCTGAGGGTGTCTTCACACCTGGAAGTCCTTCAGTCCGCTGATTTGATTCAGATCGAATACGGACTTTATTTTTTTCATTTGGGTCAGATCGCATTCTCATTACACTTTTTTCTAGTGGACAGAAGCAGAATGTGACGAACTGCGCAGGCATTGGACAGAAAAGTCGGGGGCAGGGTTAATCAGAGATGGCCAGTGTTGACGAAAACAAACATGGAGGTCCTACGTGCAGTTATGGTTTTCAGAATCTGTATTCTATTTGTACAGACACACATTTACATAAATACTGTGAACTGTCCAGAACAGCTGATTGGATCCAGTTTGGTAAAATGGACATGTGACCACATGTCCATGAGACATTCAGTGTCCTCATTGGTCCACGTCTGTCCTCGGCTTATGGCTGCTGCTGTTAGCTCTGACTACCCATGATGCTCGGCTCCTTCCAGAGGCTATGGTGGCTCATCAAGAACAAAAAGGCTCATGGTTCAGTGGTTGGTTTGGGCTGAAGGACAGTTCTGTTCACAGCAGAACTGAACTGGACCAGAGTCCCTTTGGAAATGGACCCAAACCACCTCCTCTGGGGTCTAGTGGTCTGGGTCCACTTGTTTGATTTGCATGAGAGTTCGCATGTTGGTATTCACACCTAAAAAAAGTCTGGACTTTCCAGGGAAACAACCTCTGGTCTGTTTTAAATGAACCAAAGGAAGTAGGTGTGAATCCAACCGAAGCCAAGTTAGTTTCATTCAACTACCGTTATGGGTGAATGGACAGATGAACAAAGCCAGAACCCATCAAACCAATGACTAATTCAGAAACTGCTGGAGAGCTCTGAAGTCCACGTGTATTAAAGAAAAAAAAGAAGTGTGTTAAAAGGGTCCAACCGTAAATGCTCTTCTCCCTCCTTTATATTCCAGGCACGCTGACACTTCTTTGCTCAGACTAAAAGTATTGTATTCTGATTATACACTTAGGGCATGGAAACATATATCTTAATAGATCACCTTATAAGCACCCTTATGAAACAAAGTATATGGCAATTGATTGAAAAATATTGTGCATTATATTAAAAAATACATTTCCATATATGGGAAAGTAGTGCATATATTTTCCAATATACTGTAATATATGCTTTAATCATATATTGATACATATAAAACATATATTGCAATGAAGACAAAAACTGCCCTATATAGGCAACACGGTGGTGCAGTGGTTAGCACTCGTGCCTCACAGCAAGAAGGTCCTGGGTTCGATTCCAACACCAGTCGACGGGGGGGTGGACCTTTCTGTGTGGAGTTTGCATGTTCTCCCCGTGTCTGCGTGGGTTCTCTCTGGGTACTCTGGCTTCCTCCCACCATCCAAAGATATGCACTGATAGGTTAATTGGTTAATCTAAATTGCCCGTAGGTGTGAATGTGAGAGTGATGGTTTGTCTCTATATGTCAGCCCTGCGATGAACTGGTGACTTGTCCAGGGTGTACCCCGCCTTCGCCCCTATGTAGCTGGGATAGGCTCCAAGTGACCCTAGTGAGGATAAAGCAGGTTCAGAAAATGAATGAATGAATGAACAAAAACTGCCCTATATTTTTACATATAGTTTTATTGAAACTCAGTTTCTTTCCATTGACACAAGTTTACATAAAGCAGATATTTATCAACATTTGCATTACTTGGTATGCATAATAACATATTTCATAAAAATATGCATGGCGATATACACTATATTGCCAAAAGTATTTGCTCACCTGCCTTGACTTGCATATGAATTTAAGTGACATCCCATTCCTAGTCTATGGGGTTCAATATGATGTCGGTCCACCCTTTGCAGCTATAACAGCTTCAACTCTTCTGGGAAGGCTGTCCACAAGGTTTAGGAGTGTGTTCATGGGAATTTTTGACCATTCTTCCAGAAGCACATTTGTGAGGTCACACACTGATGTTGGACGAGAAGGCCTGGCTCTCAGTCTCCGCTCTAATTCATCCCAAAGGTGTTCTATGGGGTTGAGGTCAGGACTCTGTGCAGGCCAGTCAAGTTCATCCACACCAGACTCTGTCATCCATGTCTTTATGGACCTTGCTTTGTGCACTGGTGCACAGTCATGTTGGAAGAGGAAGGGGCCAGCTCCAAACTGTTCCCACAAAGTTGGGAGCATGGAATTGTCCATTGTATACTGAAGCATTCACAATTCCTTTCACTGGAACTAAAGGACCAAGCCCAGCTCCTGAAAGACAACCCCACACCATAATCCCCCCTCCACCAAACTTTACACTTGGCACAATGCTATCCGACAAGTATCATTCTCCTGGCGACCGCCAAACCCAGACCCGTCCATCAGATTGCCAGATGGAGAAGCGCGATTTGTCACTCCAGAGAAGGCGCCTCCACTACTCTAAAGTCCAGTGGTGGCGTGCTTTACACCACTGCATCTGGCGCTTTGCATTGCACTTGGTGATGTATGGCTTGGATGCAGCTGCTCGGCCATGGAAACCCATTCCATGAAGCTCTCTGCGCACTGTTCTGGAGCTAATCTGAAGGTCCCATGAAGTTTGGAGGTCTGTAGCGATTGACTCTGCAGAAAGTTGGCGACCTCTTCACACTATGTGCCTCAGCATCCGCTGACCCCGCTCCATCAGTTTACGTGGCCTACCACTTCGTGGCTGAGTTGCTGTCATTCCCAAACACTTCCACTTCCTTATAATACAGCTGACAGTTGACTGTGGAATATTTAGGAGCAAGGAAATTTCACGACTGGATTTGTTGCACAGGTGGCATCCTATCACAGTTCCACGCTGGAATTCACTGAGCTCCTGAGAGCGACCCATTCTTTCACAAATGTTTGTAAAAGCAGTCTGCATGCCTAGGTGCTTGATTTTATACACCTGTGGCCATGGAAGTGATTGGAACACCTGATTCTGATTATTTGGATGGGTGAGCCAATACTTTTGGCAATATAGTGTACATGAAAAAAAGTGTTAACTGAAAAAAATGCTCAATAAGATGCCGTGTTAGTCGTTTCGGCAACATAGGATGAAAAAGATGTGATTTTATGCCTTTATGGGCAGAGTAGAGTTTCCAACTTCTACTCATAAATACAGCTGTGCATATGAATTTTACACATTCACTTTGACACTTGTCAGTGCACTCCGATAATGCCTACAAAAGTGCAGTTCAACCTGGTAAGAGACTGTCAAACAGCAAGCCACAAAGGGATATTTTCTATTCAATCGGTGCATTCTTTTCTGCCTTGAGACGTATGTATCCTGGTCTAGTATAGTATTTGTGAATGCAACACATGGGCCAATGCAAAAGCAGAAACTTTTGAACTAATGAATGATAGCCAATCACAGCACAGTAATACTAGCCAATGACAGCACAGTAGGGCGGGAGTAAGCAGGCAGTCTTTGGAAAAGGTCGGATAAAGACCGCTAAATTAAAAAACTGTCCAAGGGTGTATTCACACCTACCACGTTTGGTCCATTTAAAATGGACCAGAGTTCGTTTCCCCAGAAAGTCTGGACTTTTTTTAGGTGTGAATACAAACATGCGAACTCTGATTCGAACCAAACAAGCGGACCCAGACCACCTAGAAGAGGTGGTCAAGGACCGCTTCCAAACGGACTCTGGGCCGGTTCACTTCTGGTGTGAATGTAACCGACCTCGAACTGAACCAAACCAAGGAATCTTGTGCCTTTTTGTGCTTGACGAGCCACCGTAGCCGCTGGAAGTAGCCAAGGTTTACGGGTGGTCAGAGCTGCTAGTGGCAGCTATGAGCTGTGGACAGACGTGGAGCAATGAGGAAAATGAATGTGCCATTGACATTTGGTCAGATGCCCGTATTATGAAACTGGCTCTGACTGAACTTTTCTTGAGTGTTAACATTATTTTCGTAAATTGGTGTCTGTAAACATACAATTTATATTCCATAAATGATAACTGTATGTAGGAGCACCACGTCTATTTTCATCAACACCGGCTGTCTCTGATTCACCCCGCCCCCGACTTTTCTGTCCAATGCTAGCGCAGTTCGTCACATGCGTGCTTCTGTTCACGCATTTTGGTCCACTAGCAAAAAGTGCAATGTGAATGCGATCCGACCCAAATGAAAAAAATAAAGTCTGCATTTGATCTGAATCAAATAAGCGGACCAAAGGACTTTTCAGGTGTGAATACACCCCAAGACTCGGTATGCCCTTGTGTCTTGGACTAATGGACCAGACAAGGATGCGTGTAGTATCACACCAACAAAATGGATAATTGACTTTGACCCAACTGATATTTCAGACACATCTTGTGGAATGTCGCATGGCTAACACGAAGAAGCCTGTCAACTGATGGCAAGTTGAGTATGCGGTGGTGATATAGTTAGCAGGTAAGTTCAACTGTAAGCTAGCATGCTAAATGTGACATTAATCTTGTTTGTAATTGGCAATTTATTTGATCTTAGATGTATTTTACAGTGCAGTGTTTCTGCTGGTAAGGTTTTGCCATGGCGCATTGTCACAGCAAAATCTTTGCTGCCACTTGACTGCAGTAAACATTTCATACAAAAAAAAATCATCACCGTTGCATTAGACTTATTATACATATGTGATAGTCCAGGACAAACATCCTGCCACCTCAAATGAAAGTTTGTGAAGCTTCAGGAGGTAGAGAAAAGATAAATGACCATAAAGTTTCACTTTCAATTCTGCGGGGGGAGGGGAGCACGGACTGCACCACCCTGTACCCCCATAGTATTATAAGTAGGACGGAAATGCACGTGTGCGTGGTTACTGACCGAAACGCACGTGTATGCCACCCCACCCCACATTACACTGGCGCAGATCAATTCCACAGGAAACACTGGAGTGGGTAAGAGATTACATATTTATTTGTATAAAAAGACCTACATGTTTTCATTTTTGTTAACTAACTGCAACTTAATTATCTCTGCTGGAGTGAGATACCACCAAACTTTTGATTGAGGGAATTTTACAGAAAACAAAATGCTATTGCCTGATCTGAACCCTCATAACAGGCAAGAAAATACTTACTTACTACTTAACATACCCTTTGCTGGCCGGAGTGTGCAAAAAGTACAACATTGAAGTGAAGTACCTTTTTTCCATCATATTACATTTTTATTTTTATTTTTTATTTTTTCAGAGATTCCAGTCATGTTAACAGACATGAGAAAGGTTTTCACAAAGAATAATTCCTCCAAAGAGCTCAACGTCTCTGAGATTCTAAGTGAGGGGGAAACTGTGACACTCTCCAAACAGAAGTAACTCTTTTTGCAATTGGTACGTTTGGGGTAGAAATGAAACCACAAAATAGCATTCTGTTGCTTGTGGTGATTTTCTTTGTATTTTCTTTTTCTTTTTTCACAATTAATAAGGTGAAACTGGGGGACGATGGCACCACAACTGTGTCAACCCATTGATTTTGAGACAGCAAAAGCACAAAATTCCCCCAGTGGGATGGCACGAGTGCTACTGATGGGCCTCTTTAGTGTTGATGTCCTGAATTCCAACCTGACCGGAGGGTTGAACAAGGTTGATCCCACAGCAGAGCAACGACAGGCTCTTGATGGGGAAAAAACTACACGCTTCACTTGGTAAGATATCCAATATTTCCAGAGCTTGCAGTAAGTTTTGGGGTGTGTGTATTATATAATACATTATTCGGACAGCTATTCTAAATTTTAAGGACAAGTAGCCTTCTGAGGTTGATCGTAGTAGTTCGAATCAGATGAACACCTAATGTCAAAATCATTGCAAATGACTTTAAGGACACACATCATTGATTAAGCTAATACAAAAATACCAGCTCAGTAGAGCATTGTTTGACTTGAGTCAGCAGTATATGCATGTGCTTAAAGCTCAGTTAAATGCAGATCCTCTTGTAAAAATAGCATAACCAAATCAGTGAAATTTAGTAAGACACAATTCAATACAAATAAGTCTGGTACTGATTCCATCTCTGAAAATTAGTCTAAAGGTATATATATATATGACTATAGTCAAATCAGTGGTTCTCCATATTGGGATTGGTGACCCTGAGAGGGTCACAAGATAATTTCTAGGGGTCTCCAAATAGTTGTGTAGAAAAAAATAAAATATTTATCCATTATGTTGCCTGTACCAGATATATCTTTTGCCTTAAAATACAATTAATTGAATATATTTGTGAGAATCAAAGAGCGTAGGTATATGAATACTGATTGGACACAAAAAGAAAACCAACTCATTTTGGCACTTTAAGAATAACGTGAGTGGGATCTCACCTCAAAATAGTTTAGAACTGCTGCTCTATATTTGCCAATTATTTACCACCAAGCAGCATGTAGTGTAGCAGGCCCCTGTTTAATTTGTGTGCAGTAAATAAATACATTCACATTCAAATTCTTCTATAGATTTCACTGAGAGGATTGTCACTGTCATATCCAGGTTTTGGGATATTCTGAGAGCATTTGGATCCAGGGCTATGAGTTCATATATCAGTTTACAGTTTTGTTCATATTTATCAGGGTTTGTCATGACTTGATAGGATTATCTGTTGTACTACTCTGAGGCCAATATTAACTTTGATATCTCATGATCTCTTGGACAGATTTCCATTAAAAATGATTGGCACATAATGAACCATTAAACTATAAATATAGTGACCTCCTGTCCTGTCCTGTCCTGTCCACTGATAGTGCCACCTTCAGGCCAAAATGTATAAACTATTCAATTATCTGCATTCCTCTCTTATTTACCAAGCCCACCGACATTTTAATTTTTTATGGATATTGTCATATCTATTTGTTATTGCACTGTTCTGCAGATGCAGTTGTAAACCACCATCCAGGAACCAAGGGATCAGATTTAAGAAAATCCATCAACAAAAGAATCTGTGAGTTCAGGCCCCAGGTGAGGACAAAAAAGATGGATGGTTGAGTAGGATAACTGACTGTTTGCTTTGGTCCTTTCCTTCTCTTATTCTTTCAGTGTTCTGGACCATTTCTGTGATCAATGATCATCTTTAAATTTGGCTAATTGTGAGAGTTAAGGCGTTAAAATGTAATCAATGTATGAGTATTTCTTTTTTACGACATGGTTTCATGATGCTGTATTGAGTAGGATAACATGACTTGATTTCCTAAACAGGGTCATGTTTTGATGTTTGATTGGGTTATTATGCTGCCCCCTGGTGGGCACAGGTGGTTCAGTTTGGGTTTTTGCGTTTTGTCTGGTCAGAGCTACTGTAGTTGCTAGACTACTGAAGAAGTGGGTTGCAGTTACCGACCAGCTATCTGTTTATTGGCCCTGTAAACACATCTGTCTGTGAGTACTGTGATATGTTGTAATGTTAAAGCACTGTACTTAGTTGGTTGAGACTCTGTGTTGTTTAAAACCTTTATTTTCGTGCATTAACGGAAGACGCTAATAGCATTAGCATACCTATGGGATTTTCCATGCATTTTAGCATCATGCTAATCGCTATTATTAACTGCCGTTTTTTTTTTATTTTCAAACTGTAGCTCACTGTAGGTGAATGTTATGTATGAAGTGCACATGCAAAGTACTGATGGATTGTGTTTTGATGTTCTATACATGTTGTTGCTCATGAAAAATGTGTGTATACCTGATTGTGACATGCATTTTGTTTTGTGTATGCAGTTTTACAGTCCTCAAGTAAATGTCCAAAACAGCAAGAAGCTTCCTGGGTGTTTTCTTCGAAGAACTGTTAGCTATCTGTACAGCTAGTTCATAAACACTAGTGAAGACAGAACAGTAAAAAGACATGATCAACGGACAGCCAAAGGACAACACAGAACGGGACACTGCTGACCCCATCCATCAAGGTAACACTAAAGACCAAGCCAGCAACATGTGGGAAACCTCATCACATTGTTCCAGCTATTCACGACCTAGTCAGCGCTCCAGTGCAAGTGTTTTAGCAGCAAAAGCTCGCGCTAAAGCAGAAGCTGCTCGAGCACAAGCATCATTTGCTGAAAAAGAAGCAGAGATGATTAAAGCACAAGCCCACATCGAAGCTGAAGCTACAAAAAAGAAAGCAGAGCTTAATGCCAACCTCCATGCACTACGGCTACAGAGTGCAGCCACAGCAACCGTCGCTGAAGCTGAGGTACTTGAAGCTGCTGTAGAGGATGAAATTGGAGACGTCCGTTTTCCAAGCAACAAAGAGGGAGTCATACGTGAGCCAGTTACTGATTTTCCAGCTTATCCCCACTATGATACTGTACAAGCAGCCTCACAAGCTTCACCAGCATGCCAGCGAACAATGGACAATGGTGAGTTTGCTCAAAATGAAGTAAAAGGACACAACACACAGTGCAGTGAGATCAGCGAGTATGAGTTCAAAGAGTTACCAGTGATGCAATCACCAAAATATAACACCACCAGTGCACCACATCACTCTTACAGGCAAAGCTCATTCAAAAATGCCTCATTTATACCTCAGCCACACTATCCTAGCCCTGCCATTTTTGACCATGGATTCCAGCCATCTTCTAACAGACAGTCAGCAAACAGATTACAGCCCAAACAATCACCTCCACGCCTTGTCATCAGTGCTAATGAATCCAGCCCTTCTGCCACATCAGACTTAGCCAAATACCTGATTCACAGAGAGTTAGTAAGCTCAGGTCTCCTAAAGTTTGATGATAAGCCTGAAAATTACTGGGCCTGGAAGGCGTCTTTTCTGAATGCCACTGAAGAACTCAGTCTGTCACCAAGAGAGGAGTTAGACCTCCTCTGCAAATGGCAAGGCCCCAAGTCATCAGAGCAGGCAAAACGGATAAGGGCCGTACACATCTATGATGCCACAGCTGGTGTCAAAATGTTGTGGCAAAGACTAGAGGACAGCTATGGGTCCCCTGAAGCAATAGAGAATGCTTTACTGAAAAAACTGGAGGATTTTCCTAAAATCACAAATCGAGAAAATCATAAGTTAAGGGAGCTAGGTGACCTCCTCACCGAACTTGATGCAGCCCGTATAGATGGGTTCTTACCTGGCCTTACTTACCTAGACACATCCCGTGGCATTACTCCAGTTGTTCAAAAACTTCCATATCACCTCCAAGAAAAATGGATCACTTCAGCATCTCACTACAAAGAGCAATACAATGCTACTTACCCACCATTTCCAGTCTTTGTAAAGTTTGTGTGTGACAAAGCCAAAACTCTTAATGACCCAAGCTTTGCCCCCTTACTCTTTACTGGTGGTCCAAATGTGTCTAAGCAAGAGAGGCTGAATAAGCCTAACCTTAAAGCTGCAGTGTCTGTCCGCAAAACGGAAATAAATCCATATGACAGTTATGAGCCCACAAATCAAAAGATGGTTGACCCAGACAAACAATGCCCACTCCACAACAAACCACACCCCCTTCGCAAATGTCGTGGTTTCAGAGCCAAAACCTTAGATGAGAGAAGAGCAATTCTCAAAGAAAAGAACATTTGTTACAAATGCTGTTCCTCTGCCAGCCACATGGCAAAAGACTGTGACACAAATGTACAATGCAATGAATGCAAAAGCAACCAGCACATCACAGCGCTACACCCTGGACCACCTCCATGGAAAGCTCAAACTCCAGATTCAGTAGCCTCAGAAGAGCATGGCGGGGAGCAACCAGAAAACCCCACCCAAGCTATTGTATCCAAATGCGCTGAGATTTGCAGAAAAGGTAATGGTTTGCGGTCCTGCTCCAAAATCTGTCTGGTAAAAATCTACCCTGCTGGGCACAAAGAAAGAGGAATTAAAGCTTATGCAGTGTTAGATGAGTAAAGCAATAAGTCCTTGGCAAAGACTGAATTCTTTGAAATCTTTAACATTAATACAGACACAAAGCTTTACACTCTTAAAACCTGCTTGGGAGTAGGAGAGACTAGGGCACGGCAAGCTGATGGATTCATTGTAGAGTCTTTAGATGGCAAAACAAGTGTTCAGCTTCCCACTTTAATCGAGTGTGACATGCTCCCAGATGATCAGTCTGAGATCTCTACACCAGAGGTTGCAAAGCATCACACTCACCTCAAATGCTTAGTAAACAAGATTCCTGCTTTAGACCCAAACGCCGCAATACTAGTCCTTCTTGGCCGTGACATACCACGGGTGCATAAGGTCAGAGAACACTACAACGGCCCCCATGACGCCCCATACGCCCAACGCCTTGACCTTGGCTGGGTCATAATAGGTGAGGTCTGCCTAGGGGGCGCTCATGTGCCTAGCAATGTTAGTGTTTACCGTACCTCAGTGTTAAGCAACGGCCGCACGTCTCGCTTAGATTCTTGCTCCAACACATTCCATATCAAAGAAAAGGTTTTCACAACTCACCCCCTTTGTAACTCTTTGAACATGGCCAGCTTGATTGACTTTGATGAGAATGACACCCTCGGTAAGAAACTGTTCATGAGAATTCCACATGATGACAAACCTGCCATGTCAGTAGACGATGAAGAGTTCTTAGAGATCATGGACAAACAAATGTTTATGGATGAGTCCAACAGCTGGGTAGCACCATTACCCTTTAAACCAAAAAGGTGCAGACTCCCCAACAATCGAGACCAAGCAGTCAAACGTCTCAAGTCACTGCTTTGCATGCTCCATAAACGGCCACACATGAAAGAACAGTTTTTCAATTGCATGCAAAAAATGTTTGACTCAGGACATGCTGAACCAGCCCCACAAATCAACAAAGATCAAGAGTGTTGGTACCTACCAATATTTGGTGTCTACCATCCTCGCAAACCAAACCAAATACGGGTGGTATTTGATTCAAGTGCCACCCACAAACACACCTCCTTGAACAATGTCTTGTTGAGCGGCCCCGATATGAACAACACGCTCCTTGGCGTCCTCTTGCGTTTTCGTAAAGAACGCGTGGCAGTCACAGTGGACATAGAACAAATGTTCTACTGTTTTGTCATTCGAGAGGACCACCGCGACTATGTCCGTTTCCTGTGGCATCAAGATAATGATCCCACTAAAGCCATCAGAGAGTACAGGATGACTGTACATGTGTTTGGAAATAGCCCTTCACCTGCCATTGCAATATATAGTCTCAGAAAGGCTGCTTTGGCTTCACAAGATGAGTACAATGAAGAGGCAAAACAGTTTGTTATAAAAACTTTTACGTTGACGATGGACTGACCTCTTTCACCTCCGACACAGATGCCATCCAGACTCTGAGAAACACCAAACAATTGCTCGCAAATTCAAACATTCACTTGCACAAAATAGCCTCTAGTAGTCCAACTGTAATGGAAGCATTCCCCTCTGAGGAACGTGCAAAGAAACTGAAAAACCTTGACCTTGGTGCAGAGCCCTTGCCCCTACAACGTAGCTTAGGGCTCAACTGGGATTTACAAAATGAGTGTTTCACCTTTCTTGTGTCCCAAGAAGACAAGCCATTCACAAGAAGGGGCCTTCTTTCTACTGTGAACAGTCCCCTAGGGATCCCCTAGGGTTTGCTGCACCAATCATTATGCAAGGCAAGGCTCTTATTAGAGAACTGTGCACAGAAAACTGTGAATGGGATACACCACTACCTGCAGGAAAAGAAGCACAATGGAAATCATGGAAAAAATCACTAGTAGATCTAGAGAAGCTGCAGATCCCTAGACAGTATCTCAACACATCTATGCAATCTACTTGTCAGAGAGAGCTGTGCATCTTTGCAGAGGCTTCCACGCTAGCCATATCTGCCGTTGCTTATATTCGAGCTGTAGACAGTGAAGGTCATGTGCATGTTGGTTTCTGCATAGGCAAGTCCAAGTTAGCTCCTCGACAAGTGCACACTGTACCTCGCTTAGAACTATGTGCTGCAGTCTTGGCAGTAGAGCTGGCTGACATGCTATTAGAGGAGCCTGACATTGAAATCCACAAAGTGAAGTACTACACTGACAGCCGTGTTGTTTTAGGCTACATTAATAACACTAGCCGTATATTTTATGTCTATGTAGCTAACTGTGTAGCCCGCATCAGAAAGTCAACAGATTCCAGCCAATGGCACTTTGTGAGCACTGAAAACAATCCTGCCGATCATGGAATACGGCATGTGCCACCTTCACTCCTAAAGGCTACAAACTGGTTTACTGGACCTGATTTTTTTTAACAAAAAGTGATGGAGAACACCCTCTTCAGCCAGACAACTTTGAACTTGTTGAGCCTGCTAAAGATACCGAGGTTCGCCCCCATGTTTTGACCTATACAACCAAAACTGTGGAAAAACCTCTCGGCTCACATAGGTTCGAGTGCTTCTCAAGCTGGAAATGTCTTACACGTGCTATAGCCAGACTTATTCAAAGGGCCAGATCTATCTCAAAAGCTCCTGAAACAAATGAGCAAAAAATTGATGCTCTCACTCAGGCAAAGTTAGTAACTGTGCAAACTATTCAAAACGAGGCATTCAAACAAGAAATCAAAAGTCTGAACAAAGGAGAAGATGTGTCAAAAGACAGTCCTCTGAAAAATCTCAATGTGATCCAGGACCAAGATGGATTGGTGAGGGTTGGAGGTCGTGTGTCTTCTGCTGAAATCCCCCAAGATCAAAGCCAACCCATAGTAATTCCAAAGAAACATCACATTGCCACCCTGCTAGTCCAGTTTTACCACGAACAGGCTGCACACCAAGGCAGACACATCACAGAAGGAACAATCAGGTCTGCAGGACTGTGGATACTCGGAGGAAAAAGGCTGGTGTCAAATGTTCTCAATAAGTGCATAACCTGTCGTAGGCTAAGAGGAAAAGTAGAACAACAAAAAATGGCGGACATCCCAGCTGATCGTCTCACACAAGCTCCCCTCTTTACACATGTTGGAGTGGATGTGTTTGGACCATGGAACATCTGTGTCCGGCGGACAAAAGGTAGAGTATTAGAGAACAAACGCTGGGCTGTAATGTTTACCAGTTTAGTCACCAGAGCAGCACATATTGAGGTAGTAGAGTCCCTTTCAACTTCAAGCTTCATAAATGCCCTCAGAAGGTTCATGGCAATAAGAGGTCCAGCTAAGCTCTTTCGATCAGATCACGGAACGAACTTTGTAGGAGCATGTAAAGAGCTTCAGATAAGCTCAGAGGATCCAGAGCTTCAGTCTTACCTCAAAAATGAGTCATGCACTTGGAAGTTCAACCCACCTCTCTCCTCACATATGGGAGGGGTGTGGGAGAGAATGATTGGAGTGGCTCAGCGCATTTTGGACACTATGCTGTTGAAAGTTCATTCTCCAAACCTAACTCATGAAGTACTTGTAACACTCATGGCAGAAGTAGCAGCCATAATGAATGGTCGTTCTTTAGTACCTGTGTCATCTGACCCTGAACTTTGACCCTGATTTGCTCACTCCAAGTGCCCTTCTCACTCAGAAAATCAATCCCGTCCCTGCTCCACCTGGGGACTTGATCCAAAAGATATGCACCGGAAACAATGGAGACAAGTGCAAAGTTTAGCCAATTCATTCTGGAAACGATGGCGAGAAGAGTATCTTGCAACTCTTCAACCACGACGAAAATGGCAAGCAGGTCAACCAAACTTGGCCATTGGAGATGTTGTCCTCCTAAAAGACACTCAAGTTAACAGAAATGAATGGCCAACTGGACTAATTGTGAACACTTATCCTGGTAGAGATAATAGAGTGCGTAAAGTAGATGTACGTGCAGTTAAAGGAGGCACTCCTAAGGTATACAGAAGACCTATTTCAGAAGTTGTATTGTTAGTTAAAGTGTAGTGGTATAGCAGTATACCAGGCGGGGAGTGTGCTGCCCCCTGGTGGGCACAGGTGGTTCAGTTTGGGTTTGTGCGTTTTGTCTGGTCAGAGCTACTGTAGTTGCTAGACTACTGAAGAAGTGGGTTGCAGTTGCCAACTAGCTATCTGTTTATTGGCCCTGTAAACACATCTGTCTGTGAGTACTGTGATATGTTGTAATGTTAAAGCACTGTACTTAGTTGGTTGAGACTCTGTTGTTTAAAACCTTTATTTTCGTGCATTAACGGAAGACGCTAATAGCATTAGCATACCTATGGGATTTTCCATGCATTTTAGCATCATGCTAATCGCTATTATTAACTGCCGTTTTTTTTTTTTTTTTATTTTCAAACTGTAGCTCACTGTAGGTGAATGTTATGTATGAAGTGCACATGCAAAGTACTGATGGATTGTGTTTTGAGGTTCTATACATGTTGTTGCTCATGAAAAATGGGTTTATACCTGATTGTGACATGCATTTTGTTTTGTGTATGCAGTTTTACAGTCCTCAAGTAAATGTCCAAAACAGCAAGAAGCTTCCTGGGTGTTTTCTTCGAAGAACTGTTAGCTATCTGTACAGCTAGTTCATAAACACTAGTGAAGACAGAATAGTTATGTTTACATAAGGGTAGGGAAGGAAATTCTAGAGATAGTAGTTGATGAATGAGTCAAATTCCCAGGTTGCAAAATACCAATCAATTGGGTTTAGGGTGACCAGGTGCTTACGAGCCACGTGTGGGACAAGGAGTGTGTTTGTGTGGGACAATGTGGGACACATAACTGTAATTCTGGAACAAAGTCTAGATTTTTAAACAATGTGCATCTTATTGTCGAGCTTATAAATATGAATAACAACAATCCGATTTAGTTGCACACAGTATGCATATTTCTGCCCTGGGTGAGCCTTTATTTTTTTTATTTTTTTGGACAGATTTCAACAACTTTTTTGCTTGTAATCCCAAAACAAAAAATCTACTTGTAAAAACTCAAAAATAAACTTCAAGTTTCAAATATTGTTATTAAATACTTATAGAAAATCAACTTTTTTTTTGAGTACATGTTCTCAACCCTCAAAGGTAAACTAATCAGTCCCTCCAGGATTTCACAATGTTGCGATCGCAACTAATAACGCAAATTCAACCAATCACCGCGAATTCTGCGCGGCGCTGCAATTTCGTCCAATCACCTCAAATTTTCCGCAAATTTGACCAAGCACCTTAACCCCGTATCTCCCACCCCCCTCTACGTGACATGTACGTCATCACGTTCACTTCCTTGTTGACGTTTGAGAAGATGAAGACATGTGCGACGCATAACGTCCACATTTACCGACAAATATCACTGCCAAAGTTCGTGCAAGCCAGTTTCCAGATGTGTTACACAAAAGTGGAAGTATACCGTTCTGTGGTGGAACACAAATGAAAGTCGCCACTCCACAGACACTTTTCAGCAGCAAAACATGCAAGGAGAACAGCTGAAACTGGAAGAGGATGGACGAGACAAGTCCCAATGACAGAGGCTATTGGATTCAGAATAATAGCAGGAGCTGAAAGGATTAAGGTTAGTGCGGATATACTCTATAAGACAATAGAAGAGAAGTGTTACGTTAGCGTTATCAGGCTTAACGTGGAAATATAATGGGAGACACAGATGACTACAGTGCAACGTGTTTATTCTCCAGCCTTAAAGGTACCACACAGCATATGTCCATGTAGGAACATACACATTAGTTCCGCTTTACTCAGCACCTCCCCTCTTAAGTCAAAACCTTCCTCATCTTTTCAACATAAACATGGCTGTAACCATTTTCTATAACACAGTACATCCATAACAATAACCCGGACTGTTTTATCTTTCTTTAGTTTAACACATTTCACTTTTCTGTTTGCTTTTTTTTTTTTTTTTTTCAACAAACATTGTCTTAACCCACTCCAATAACTATTAACCTTACAGGTCTAAACGGTTTGGTGGACGGGACACTCGTCCTGACGCTGTCACATAAGGTGTACCTGGGGTGTCCTGCACGCTGTTACTGAGTGTGACTGATGTACTGCATGGTTGTGTATCATTAGTACTTGTTTCAGCAGTAACTCGTGTTTCAACAGGTGTTTGACTTAAAGGTCTCACATGTGTGCGATTTCATCTGATATGTCCCTCATCTGTGTGAATGACATATGACCTAGGTGTAGCTGCTTTTTGTACAACTGTCCCTTCTTTGTTCTCTCTTGGGAGCCACACATTTTGGCCCAGTTGCAGGGGTGGTAATGGTCTGGCCCTGTGGCGATGGTTGAATTGACGTTGCTGGTATTCTTTTGACAGTCTCTGTTTGGTTCGGAAGTCTTTCATATTTGGCCACCGTGCAAGTAAGGTGACAGGGTGCTGTGGTAACGTAGTTTGTAACTGTCTTCCCATCAGAAGTTGGGCAGGGGAATAGCCGCACTCAAGAGGTGTAGCACGGTATGTGAGTAGTGCTTTTGTTTTCTCACCTCCACATTTCCACAGTCCTTTTACTGTTGCCACAGCCCGCTCAGCTTCTCCATTAGCCTGCGGGTAACGAGGACTACTGGTGACATGAGTGAATCCAAACTCTGTTGCAAAGTCCTTAAATAGTTCACTGCTGTACTGTGATCCGTTGTCCGATACGACAATCTCCGGTATCCCGTGGCGACTGAATGTGTCTCTAATGGCTGCAATTGTTGCTGCTGCCGATGGTACTTTCAACTTCGCCACTTCAATGTATCTCGAGAAGTAGTCCACGAGCAGAATGTAAGTCTCTTTTTCCCAGAAGAATAGGTCAGTGCCTACTCTCTGCCAGGGACAGTGAGGTACTGGTGTTGTCATCAGTGGTTCTTTACGCTCAGCTCTGTGCCGTGAACATGTGTTACAGTTGTCCACGTATTGGCTGATTTGTATGGACAGTCCTGGCCACCACACCGACTGGCGGGCTCTCGCTCTGCATTTGACTATGCCTTGGTGACCACTGTGGAGCAGGTCCAACATTTCCTGTCTCATGCTTTGAGGTATAACTAGTCTTTGTCCTCTTAACAGTAGCTCTCCAGCCACTGTGATGTTCTCCTTCTCAGGCCAGTAGATTCCTAGCTCTGGAGGTAAGGCATGTTTCTCGGGCCACCCTGACTGGAAGTATTTGATGAGTTTCGAGCAGACGGGGTCCGCGAGTTGTTTCTGCAAGATTTCTTTAAGTCTCGGCGCTGTAGCTGGTAGACACTGAATCACAGAGTCCACAAACACTTTGACCTCTGCCTCATTGTTCAGTTCATCCTCTGTCAGTGTGTGTCTCACTGGCGCGCTTGACAGTGTGTCTGCTGTTATCAAACGCTTACCCGGAACATGCACTATGTCAAATGTGAATTTCATCAAACGTAGGCGAAACCTCAGTACTCTGGGTGGGAGCTCGTCCAATGCTCTTGTGCTTAGCAATGGGACGAGAGGCTTGTGGTCTGTTTCCAACTTGAATTTCAGTCCATGGATGTAGGGTGCTATAGTCGTTCGCATGCCCATGTGACTGCCAAAGCCTCTTTCTCTATTTGAGCATAGTGTTTCTCCGCTTCTGTTAATCCTTGTGAGATGAACCCTATCGGTCTCCATGTTCCATCCGGTTGTTCCTGCGTGAGGACAGCTCCCAGCCCATATGATGAGGCGTCGGCTGCCACACACATCTGTGCTGTTAGTGAGTAGGGTGCAAGAACACGTTTTGAGCTCAGTTCAGTTTTAAGTTTCTGAAACGCGTCTCTCTGCTGAGTTCCCCAGTGCCACTCGTTCTTTTCACTGAGAAGGTCCTTTAATGGTTTTGTGTATGATGCGAGATGAGTGAGAAACTTCCCTAAATAATTGGCCATGCCCATAACTCTCCTCACACCTTCTGCATCAGTTGGCTCAGGCATCTCCACTACTGCCCTGACCTTGTTTGGATCGGGAGACACGCCCTCAGCATTGACACAGTGTCCCACAAACAGTATTTTGTCTTTTGAGAACTCACATTTCTCGTTCAGTGTCAGCCCTTCTGTCCTGAGGGTCTGTAGTACTCTGTGTAGTCTCTCATTGTGCTGCTGTACATTTTCTCCAAACACGACTATATCATCAGCGTGACAAACTACTCCTTCACATCCCTCCAGCATCTGGGACATGCGACGCTGAAAGTGTTCTGGGGCAGATGAAATCCCAAATGGCAGGCGGTTGAATGCATATCTGCCATACGGGGTGATAAACGTCATGAGAAGTCGACTTTCCTCCGCCAGAGGAATCTGCCAAAACCCGGAGGTGGCGTCCAGTTTTGTAAATACCTTCACTCCGGATAACATGGCCAGTGTGTGATCTACAGCCAGAAGGATGTGTCTTTCTCTTCTCACCCACTTATTCAGATGGGTCAAATCCACACACAGTCTTATTTTCCCCGGCCGTGCTTTTGGTGCCACGACCAGTCCAGCGCACCATGCTGTGGGTTGGGTCACTCTGGAAATCACTCCCATTTGCTCCATATGCTCCAGCTCCTCTTTAACTTTGTCCTGAAGCGGCAGGGGCACTCTGCGTGGAGTTGACAGGGCGTATGGGATGGCTCCTGGTTCCAGTTCGATTTTGTAGGGCTCCTTTAATTTCCCCAATCCAGAAAACACCATTGGGTACTGAGCTTTAAAGTCCTCTGTTTGTGCTTGCACCACATTGACACATTTTATAAGCTCCAGTGCTTTAATTGCTGGGAGACCAAGCAATGGCTTGTACAGTTCTTTAACGACATACACATCCTCTATAGTAGTCTTTTGAGCTGTGGTTAGTTTACCTTTAAATCGTCCTTTGATGTCCAGTTTCTGTTTGCCTGGACCATACAGCACTTTACCTGGGGGTTGCAAATCCGTGTATCATTTGTTCATTCGTTTTTCAATTTAAAACCAAAAATGAAAAAACAAAAAAACGACTTGTTTTTTTGTGTTTCATTTTCAAAACCAGACTGAAAAACGGATAACGGTTCGTTTTTTCCATTTCCCGATTTTGTGCTCAAATGAAAAATGGAAAAAACGGATAACAACCGTTTCATCCGATTTTGCTATTTTCAATATAGTTAAGTTGTCTGACCCGGAAGTAGTCGTTACTTGGGAGAAATAAACAATTTTGAATTTAATTTTTTTTTTTTTTTTAGAAAACAGTATCTCGTTAATTAGGAAAAACAGAGCCAGTTTTTAAAAACTAATTTTATACTGTACTATGACGAAATAAAAATTCGGCTCTGATTTTCTCAGTCAGTGGGCCAGTAGTGGCTGATCCAGGCTGGAGCTCCGTTTAAGGAACCCGCTATGTTTTAAGGATTTCGGAATCAGTTCCCTTTGAGGATCATGGAACTGGTTTCGTTTACAAAACTCAGAACCGAGCTGTGCTCCCCGCTTCGCGCACATATCAAGCCATCCTGCTCCGTCGAGCAGCTACCAGTAGCTTATATCGACAGCGATGTCTAGCGATTGACGCTACCCCGTCAAAACATGCGACCTTACGTTTTGACACGCCTATTTGAAAATGAAATGATGCTTCTACTGCAGAAAAACACCATAATTTACTTATTCATATGAATATGGGTAGAGGAAGCTCATTTTGACAGGCCTATAACTTCTATCAAATAAAGCTCCCACTACAGGTAACATATTTATGCAGGCTTATAACTTCTATTAAATAAAGCTCCTACTATAGAAACACCATTATTTACTTATTCATTTGAATATGGGTAAAGGTAGTTCATTTAGACACTTATAACTTCTATTAAATAAAGCTCTTACTATAGAAACACCATTATTTACTTATTCATATGAATATGAGTAAAGGTAGTTCATGTAGACAGGCTTATAACTTCTATTAAATAAAGCTCCTACTATATAAACACCACTATTTACTTATTCAGTTGAATATGGGTAAAGGTAGCTCATTTAGACACTTATAACTTCTATTAAATAAAGCTCCTACTACAGGTAACACACCTCACCTTTGTGATACTCGACACATTGAACATGGGACAACAGAAGAAACATTACATTCAAATCAAGTCAACTTTATTTGACATATACACTATATTCACTATTTTGATCTTGTGAGGGAAATTCGGTGTCCGTATGGATCCCATCCGTGGTGGCTTCATGTTTCTTTCCACAGACCTCCCACCTGTAGGAGGGCACATGCTGCTTCCCATTGAGCCTTTAAAACCTCTGCAGGATGTGTCTGGATGCTTGCGATGTCTCCATTTTATGAGAAACCCTTCTGCAAACTGCAAAATGGCATTTTAGGCATTCAGTTACATATGACTGGCTAACATAAAGGGAAAAAAAACTGTTTACTACAAACAGTCTGAATTAAAATCTTTACCTTTAACACCTAAATCCCACACCTACTGGCATCTTGCTGCTTGTTGTGGTGAACAGTTTTTACAGTCCATTTATCTCCTTGGACTTCATGGCCCACCATCCTCAAGAAATTCCTAATTATTGTTTAAAAAGCATAACAAGCATGCGAAATACACAATATACTTGTCTGGATCAACAAGTAGCAGTGTCCTCTGTGACATGGTGACAATCTATAAATGATTACTGTATTTATGTTATTCTATCACACTAGGACATGCATCAGGTCAACTGAAATGCATGTATATATGTATATATATATATATATATATACACACACATATATATATATATATATATATATATATATATATATATATATATATATACATATATATATATATATATATATATATATATATATATATATACGTATATATATACGTATATATATATATATATATATATATATATATATATATATACACACACACACACATCTCAGAAATAGGTCTGAGGAAAATAGTAGAAAACCACTAAAATCCAGTGAGCACCTACATTTACAGGACAAATCCATCTTTTTAACACTGGAAATTTCATCTGAAGAATGGGTTTTATATCAAATTATTGTTAATTCAGGTTACTGGTGTTAGGTGATATGGCTAGATAAAAACAAACAAATAGACTGCTTTTCTAAGAGGCTGAAATCTTCTGGAAAACAAACTTCCAGCTACCACAGCACAGAGCTGATGAATGGATCCCTGTTAAAAAAAATTAAGTGTGTGTTAGTTCGTGTGTATTGAGTGTATAGTGTATTAAGTACACATGCATTGAGAACAATATAGTTTTACATCCAGCATTTGCCTGCTGTTTTTCAGCAAGGATATGAATGTATGCATCAATTACCTGTATTACAAAAACAAGCACACACACCCAAAAAAAAAAAAAAAGGGAAAAAAACACATTGTGGTTTGGTAATACTTTGTTTGAATTGTCACTTACGTCATCAGCCAGCCAGTGATCTGGCTTCTGTGGGGGACTGGATCATCTTTGTGTTCCCATAGAAGAGCTGTCCTGCACTGAACATTCATAAAGTACATATAAACAAAGACATTTTACCAAAACATAGATATATTTGAATACACCTTTGCCAACTCACCCTTAGTCTAAACCTCTCAGCATATCTCCTTCAGCTTAATTTCTGAGATTTCTTTGACCTGTCTGGGTGTTTCCTCTCAGACAGGTCATGCAGATTCTCCTGTCACCTCTGTTCCATACCTATGAGCCTTCACAAATGGAAAAACTGGAAAACACACAACAAAACACATTTTTTGTAAAAAGCCACATTCAGCCACTTTAATACACGTACACCCACACAAGTTAGAGATGTGCATATGATAAATGACAGAGAAGACAGACTGGGGAACTAAGTATGGAGGTATTTGTGCAGTCAGGTATTTCTTTGGTTTTCCAAACCTAGCCTACTCTTCCTCAGCATGTATGGAATTATAACATAATTCACACAAGTGTGGGTAGTGAAGGGAACCGTTCACATAGATTTAGTCAGTTAAGTAGTAGGCTACCATTGTTCTCATTTGTTGAACTAACTTAGACAATAATCTAAACGCCATTAACACCGAGGTGACCCACGTACTTCAGGCTAATATCATACAATGAGAACTTCCTTACGCTATTATCATCTCACTTCAATATTCTACGTCTATCTTTCGTGCACATGCACATAATTGCCTCCGTGCTTACTACTCAAAAGGCACTATAAAAGAAATATACTTACAAAATATGACTCACTTCTGCCTGGAGGAGCACAAATCGATAGGCATTTAAACTGTGAAAACGTTTAGGCGTCAGTAGCTCAACTCGACAGGTAGACAGGACACCGGCCACGATTCCGTTTGTTTATTTTTCCCTGATAACGACTACTTCCGGGTCAGGCAACTTAACTATATTGAAAATAGCAAAATCGGATGAAACAGTTGTTATCCGTTTTGTCCATTTTTCATTTGAGCACAAAATCGGGAAATGGAAAAACGAACCGTTATCCATTTTTCATCCTGGTTTTGAAAATGAAAAACAAAAAAACAAGTCGTTTTTTTGTTTTTTCATTTTTGGTTTTAAATTGAAAAACGAATGAACGAATGATACACGGATTGTTGCAGTGTCCCATGTTTCTGCAGGGAGTAAATACTGCTTGGGATAGCTGTAACACTTGCTCCGGTGTCCAACTTGAAGAGTGTTTTGTCCTGATTTAGGTGCACTATGTCACTCCACTCTTCCTCCCCCATAGAGTTCATTTCGCCCAGAAATGCAAAATCTTCATCTGTACTTCCTTGTACTTCCGTTATGTTGTGGACTCCCCCAGCTGATCTGCATTTCTTAGCAAAGTGTCCTTTTTTGTGACACTTCCTGCACTCTGCATCACGTGCTGGGCACTCAGTTCTAGAATGTCTCTTTAACTGACCACATCTACTGCACTCACTTGTCTTGGTGTCTGTTTTGTCTTTAACAGTTTTAAATGGCTTTGTTAACTTTTTCTGTATTGTTTCTAATTGTCCTTGTTGGTTGTCAACTCCTCTTAGGACTGGCTGTTGTCTTTTTATTGTTTCACTCTGTCTCACTTTGGTCATCACTTTTTCCAAAGTTAAGTCTGCATCTAGCTGTAGGCTCTGATCATTTTGCATCCCTTATGCCCACAACTGTGCGATCCCTTATGAGCTCATCTCTCAATATACCAAACGCACAGTGCTCTGCTAGTGTGTGCACCGCTGTTATAAAGGACTCCACACTTTCTCCGGGCTCCTGACATCGCCGTTGAAGCGCGCCCTTTCAAATATCACGTTCCTTTTGGTCACACAATGCGCCGTGAAAGCCGCTGTCACTGCATCATACGACTTTTTCTGAGCATCGTCAAGTGGTAATACATTCAAAATGTCCTCTGCATCATCACCGGCAGCGTACATGAAGCTGTTTACTTGAAACTCTTGAGATTGCTTATCAAGTCCCGACGCTATTCTGTAGCGCTCAAACCACTTCAGCCACCTTGGCCACTCGGCAACTTTTGCAAAGTCGAACTTGCCTGGCGCCGCTACCTGGGGCACGGCAGCTCCGCCGTTGTCGTTTTGCTGACTCGACATCGCGTTGTCCTCTCCTTGACTCATGCTTGTCGGTTTCCTTCTGACACCATGTTACGTTAGCGTTATCAGGCTTAACGTGGAAATATAATGGGAGACACAGACGACTACAGTGCAACGTGTTTATTCTCCAGCCTTAAAGGTACCACACAACATATGTCCGTGTAGGAACATACACATTAGTTCCGCTTTACTCAACAAGAAGAATAAATGACTTGTGGGGGCACACTTTCCTTTTTCTATATTGCGTGTGCGCGTGAGTGCGTGCGTGTACATGAGGGAGTTTGAGCGCAAGTCTGTGTGTGGGGTTAAAAAAAAGGAGCTCACAAACAAAAATAGTCATTAAGCTTGGTGTTAACATTAATGTTTACTCTATTGTGTTATAAAGCAACCCAAGTTTGGCTGCATTGTGTGCCTATCTGTCTGTGTGTGTGTGTGTGTGTGTGTGTGTGTGTGTGTGTGTGTGTGTGTGTGTATGTGTGTCTCTCTATGTGTGCATGTCAGTCTCTGTGTGTGCATGTAACCCGTCTAACCATGTAATGCATCTAACCCTAATCCTGAATGTACTACTTCATTAAGGAAGCAAAACTCATGTGTTCGGTCGTATAAATGTGAGATGGGGGTGGGATTTAATAAGTTTTCTTCTTCCCACTCCTTTTTGAGCAGTACATATTGAATTTATTTTGTTATTACCAGTGTATATGGCAATTGATATTTTGTCTTGATCATCTTTATTTATTAATGTATTTGCTCTGATATTAATTCCTTGTACACAAAAAATGTTTAATTTTTTCTTCTGCTCAAAACAACTAAATGAATGAATGAAAAAAAAATGCCTGTTTTGTTTAAAATCATTGCTTCCTGGTGCTTTTTAAGGCTAAAAACACAAAAAAGACTGTTCTAGGTCATTTGTAAATGCCCGTGTTCCAATGACTTTAATAAAAGAAGCCTGAAATCATTGCAACTTTCATCGCAATTATTTGGAAAAGCTGCCACAAAATCAGGCATTTTAGGCTGCAACAATCACAAAAAAAGCCTGCGAAATCCTGGAGGGACTGACTAATCTATGTGCAATAAAACAACATTTTAACAGCTGTTTCCACTTCTAGCCAACCTAAAATTACTAGGACCAAAAACCTTTGTACATCCAAACACAGAAAAGTCAAACATTTAGCATTCTAACACAGTAATAAAAACAGAATAAGATAAAGTAAATATCCTGTGGAATTTTGTTAAATAATAAATATCCACTGAACAAAAATATATTTTATCACCTAAAGTCTCTCAGTTCAAACTCCAGACTTAAAAATAGTTAAATGGAATATGGATCAAATCTAACCAAACATCACATACATACAATGTCGCTTCAGGTCATACTCGCCTCCATGCGCGATGGAGAAATAAGTTGGATATAGTTCTCAGAGTACTCTCTGTGAATCATCCCCACCGCTTTCACCCATGTATAAACATTTCCTGTGATGTTTAGGCAAACATGCATTTCATTTTGAAGTCTAACTTCACAGACAGGAAGCAGATGTTACTATTTTTTGTTTACGCTCTCTACTGTGTGCACTGCAGGTAAAAAAATAAAAAGTTGCTACTGCGAGGCTGTTAATAAAAAAATGTGAGTATAAACTATAAGCCCTCGTCGTTTCTCCACAAGATATGACTCACAGACATTACATTGGCGACGAATGTAAAGGTGAAGACAACGCAAGCACGTAAGCCCTTGATTTCTCTGCGGAGATGAAGGGGAAAGCAGTAGAAAACATGGCTGCTCACACTTCTCCGTTCCCATCTTTTGACACTGAGACCGAGCCTGGTTCTGTCAGACCTCGTTGGACAAAGTGGCTCCAAAGGTTTGAAAACTATGTCACAGCGATGAACATTTCTGGTGACGCTAGATTAAAAGCACTACTACTGCATAACGCTGGTGAAAAAGTGCATGACATTTACGACACCTTGGCAGCAGAGGGCGACAAATACGCAGATACAAAGCGGAAGCTTTCAGCATACTTCACGCCAAAGAAAAACGTACAGTATCAAGTCTATCTTTTCAGAAAGGCTGTTCAAGAGCCTGGCGAAAATTTGGACCGTTATCACACCAGATTAAGGATTTTGGCCAAAAACTGTGAGTTTACAAACACAAGTGCAGAAATAAAAACGCAAATAATACAAAACTGCACATCATCTAGGCTGCGCAGAAAAGCATTGAGAGAGCCTGATTTAACTTTGGATGACATATTAAACCATGGACGTGCATGTGAGCTGTCTGAAATGCAAGCTACAGGCATGGAAACTGGCAGTGTAGCCACAGTGAACAAAGTCTATCAATAACCCGAACACAAAAGCACACCCAGAAGCCACCCAGACACCCAAAAGGCAACCAAATAATCGCTGCAGAAAGTGTGGAGGCAAATATCCTCATGAAGATGACTGCCCAGCCAAAAATAAACAATGCAGGGCATGTGGCAAGCTGAACCATTTCACAAAACAATGCAGGTCAAAAGCAATGGGGACACACCACAAACAACAGACACGCAAGTGAAGTCAAACATTAAAAAGTGTGCATTAAATATCAGACATTGCAACAGGTGAGAAAACAGGACACACGTCTAGCAGTGACGAAGCCTGTGTGTATGTGGTTAATACTGCTAAACCTGCAAACCTTCCACAAACCAACGTCAACATGATGGGCACCCAGATACTTGTGCTTATTGACTCTGGGTTCACTGCCAACTGTATAAGTGAAGCCACTTACAACAAACTAGTGCCACGTCCCACACTGACTCCAACTGACACCAAAATCTACCCATATCACTCAACTGAGTCTCTGCCAGTGTGTGGTGAGTTCAAGGGGTGTGTGGAAAAATATGACAAGAAAACTGCATGCACTGTGTTTGTCATCAAAGGTGATGGTTCTAACATCCTGAGCTATGGAACATCGAAAGACTTGGGACTAATCCACATTGTCACAGCAGTGTCCGGCCAAGTGCAGCGCTCTGTAGCAGATGAACTGGTTGAAAGTTACCCGGAGCTGTTTAAAGGTATTGGCAAACTCAAAGACTTTCACGTAAAACTGCACATAAACACTGACATCAAACCAACCTGTCAGCCTCACAGGCGAGTTCCTTTCCATCTACATCAGAAAGTGGAGGATGAACTTTGCAAACTGGAAGCAGATGATATCGTTGAGGAGGTCACGGGACAAATGGCGTGGGTCTCACCCATTGTAACGTCTCCCGAACCAAAAGACCCTGATAAAGGGAGAATATGTGTGAACATGAGGCAGGCAAACACTGCTATTGAAAGAGAACGACACATCACGCCCATAATTGATGATGTGATACACGAGTTAAACGGCTCAAAAAAACTCAAAACTCAATCTCAGGGCAGGGTACCACCAGCTAGAGCTGCACCCAGACAGCCGGTACATAACAACATTCACCACCCACCTTGGACTATGGCGGTACAAGCGGCTGAGCTTCGGAATATCTTCTGCAGCTGAAGTGTTCCAAAATGTGATACATCAGACTCTCCACGGTCTCAAAGGAGTGAAAAATCTCAGTAATGATATCATTGTCTATGGCACTAACCAAACCGAACATGACAACAATCTCAGAGCTTTGTTCAAAAGACTGAAGGAAACACGTCTCACTCTAAATCGAGAGAAGTGTGAATTCAACAAAACAAAACTTGAGTTCTTTGGTTTCATCTTCTCTGCAGGTGGTGTTTCAGCGGATCCAAAGAAGGTTGCCACCATTCAACAAGCTCTCGACCCAACAACACCTGCTGACATCAAGAGCCTCCTGGGCATGGCAAACTACTGCTCAAGGTTCATTAAGGATTTCTCATCCATCTCCAAGCTACTGTGTAAGCTCACACGCAAAGACACACCATGGACATGGGGAGAAAAGCAAAAAGCTGCATTGCAGGCGCTCAAAGACAATCTCACGAGTGATGCGACCATGTCCTACTTCTATCAAGGCCAACATACTGAACTGATTGTGGATGCTAGTCCAGTGGGACTAGGTGCAATCCTCTGTCAAAAAGATGACAAAGAGAGGAAGCATATCATAGCATATGCAAGCAGATCACTGAGTGATGTGAAAAAGAGATATTCACAAACTGAAAAGGAAGCGATCGCAATTGTTTGGAGCTGTGAACACTTTCACCTATACATTTCACCTATACATTTATAGACATCCTTTCATTCTGGTGACAAAGTACTTGAGATCATTTGGAACAACCCAAGGTTGAAAGCGCCAGCCAGAATCGAAAGATGGGGACTGAGGCTTCAGCCATACAACTTCAGAGGGGAATACAGAAAAGGCGCAGACAATCCAGCTGACTTTATGTCCCGCCATCCAGTGCTGTCACATACAAGTGAAAGCACTTGTGCAAGCGAAGTTGCTGAGGAGTATGTGAACTTCTTTTTCTACCACTCTAAGCCAAAAGCTATGACTCTTCAGGAGATAAAAACAGAAACTCTGAAAGACCCTGTTCTACAAAAGGTCATTGGTCACATCAGAAACAACACGTGGCATCAAACAAATAAGTCACAAGATGCTGACATACTAAAGCTGTTCAAACATGTCCGCAGCGAATTAACTGCAACTGACTCTTCAGACATTATTCTCAGAGACACCCGGATTGTCATTCCAACTGTCTTGCAAGAGAGAGCAATACAACTTGCCCATGAAAGACATCAGGGCATTGTCAAGACTAAAGCACTACTCCGAACCAAGGTATGGTTTCCGGACATTGATCACAAAGCGGAGACTGCAGTTCACAATTGTCTGGCATGTCAAGCTAACACACCTGTCACACAAAACAAACCATTACAAATGTCACCATTGCCCGAAGCACCATGGCACAGTGTAAGCACAGACTTTTATGGACCACTTCCTACTGGAGAATATCTGCTCGTCATTATGGATGATTATTCTTGATACCCCATTGTTGAAAATGTGCATTCAACGTCAGCATCCACCGTCATCCCAGTAATTGACAAGGTGTTTTCCATGTTTGGAATCCCAAGGGTGGTAAAAACTGATAATGGCCCACCATTTAACAGTGATTCATTTTCACAATTTGTAGGATACCTTGGATTTCATCATCGCAAAATCAAACCTCTTTGGCTTCAAGCCAATGCCACTGCCGAAAGATTCATGCGAACTTTAGGCAAAGCACTGCGTGTGGCAGAAACACAATGCATTCCCTGGAAACAGCAACTGAACATCTTCTTGCGTGAGTATCGATCCACACCTCACAGTACTACTGCGAGTTCACCAGCTGAGATACTGTTCCAGCGCAAGATGTACACCAAACTCCCTTCTTTCAATCACGCTGCAAAACAAAGTTCAGATGCCGAAGTGAGAACAAGGGACAACAACGCAAAAGCCAAAATAAAAGAGACTGCTGATGCAAAGCGCCATGCCGCGCCACATTCACTCACTCCAGGTGACACTGTACTCCATCGCCAACCCAAGCACAACAAACTGTCACCACCATACAACACCAAACCCTACAAAGTGACCACAGTCAAAGGCTCAGCAGTAACAGCTACAAGGGTTGGGCACTCTATTGTGAGGAATGCATCATTCTTCAAGAAAATCACATCTGAATCTCAGAATGGTCCTCCTTTTCCAAAAGACAATCCTCCCTCTACTGTTACGCTCAGATATCCATCCAGAGCTAACAGACACTTACCTGCTTATTTGAACGATTACATTGTACCCAATATTTGAGTACCACTCTGACTAAGTTAAAAATGTTTATGGTCATATGAACAATGTTTTCATGTTCTCTGCTATAGCACTTTGAGTTGTGTGCTAGTATAGACCAATGTTTGTTCACAAGCTAGTGCCACAGTATTACCTGAGTGATTTAAACATGCTGCAGGTTTGTTTTACTGTAAGCACAATGTTCAATAGCTAATGTTTACAAGAAGTACTTTAAAAGTTTTAAATGTGACTGTTTATATTTGATATAAAATGTACACCTATACATTTCATAGAGTTTAAAAAAAAAAGAAAAAAGTTTTGTTCAAAAAAAAAAAAAAAGAAGGCAATGTGATGTTTAGGCAAACATGCACTTTATTTTGAAGTCTAACTTCACGGACAGGAAGCGGATGTTACTATTTTTTGTTTACGCTCTACTATGTGCACTGCAGGTAAAAAAAAAAAAAGTTGCTGCTGCGAGGCTGTTAATAAAAAAACGTGAGTATAAATTATAAGCCCTCGTCATTTCTCCACAAGATGTGACTCACAGACATTACATTTCCCATTCTTTTCTGTAGTTGCATCTTCTTTTTTTTGCACAGAGTTTCCATGATTTCCGCAAATATTTGCATGCTGGTGTCTGAGGCTTTCACCTTTGTTTTTTGTGTCAGTGGGCAAAGCTCAGGAGGACGCTGGTGACAGGTTGATGGACTCCTGACCCCACGTGTATGTTGACTGACTGACAGCAGACACAGCCAATGGTGATAGCGCTGAATCGGCTATGAAATGAAGTTTGGACTAAGATGACTGTCCTGTACTTTGGACAGAAAGAGCTAATCAAATGAGGAACATCGTCTCAATTTGCGGGACATGGAAAAAATGGTGTGCAGTCCCGCACAAAACGGGACACCTGGGGCCTCATGTATAAAGACTTGCATGGATTTCATACTGAAACCTGGCATACACTCAAATCCAGAAAAGTCCATACACAAAAAAAAAATCCAGATGTATAAAATGGTGCGTACGCCCAAATCCAAGTACACTTCCTTTATTCATCCCAATCAGCGAGGAATTGAGCGCATATGTTGGAGTACCTGACTCCTCCCTCTCCACGCCCACATTTAAATATGCAAATCAGCATAAACGGGGTCTGCATGTGGGATTCCCTCTGGGATTCCCCTGTCTGCAGGATCAGATGATGACATCAAGGTGGACGCGAAGCGGAGGCAAAAACAGGCGGAAGGAGAAAAGAGACGAACTGAGACTGTTTGAGGAAAGAGTCGCAGATATTGTGACACTTTTCCTACAGGGCTGATGCGGATCACCCCCAAGATAAATATATATTTAGTATTTGTGTAAGTCACACATTAGTTCATTCTACGGGTCATACAACAGTCTGATCACAGCCAAACTAGATAATGGTTTATGAGTAATCATGTCAGGATATCAAAGAGGAAATCAAAGACTTTGACTCCTGTTTAATCACTCAAATTATTATTTTCCAACAATGAGACAGAAGACGGTCAGACGCAGCATCAACCTCCTGTCACAGAGGCTTCTGTTGACTCCCCAGTGTTAGCCGATCCTCTGGTCCAACAGCCAGCTGCTAATGCCCGTCCGACCAGCATGGGTCTGTACTGACCCGAGTCACATTAGGACATCGTGAGGACAATCGGCGGAGTCAGTGAGCGAGTGGACCGACAAATAAATGTTCTCAGACATGAACACTATATTTATCAACCAATGAATTTTGTGTCCTTGTCTCTTTATATGGTTGTTGCTTAATGTCCTCCCGGGCAGGATTGGCATTGATGGGTCCAAGGTTGGTCTGGTTCTGGTTGGTCTGGTTGGTTCTGGGTCTGGTGGTGGATGTGCTGCTCTGACAGTAGGATGACATGCCGGTGTGTTCATTGTTCTTCTGTGTATCTCCGATGTGCCCATCAATCAGAGGAATGACCTTTTCCACATTATTAACAGTTTCCCAGTGTCACCTCTAAGTGTCGCCAAAGGTTCCAAAGCACTAGAAACGTGCGTATGCCAACTATGGAGTTGGCGTGAAGGACCGCACATTTCCACGGTCATTTCACTCTTTATACATCTGAACGTGAGTGTGGAAAAGGGCGTACGCCAGGTTTTTGTGTGTACGCACGCTTTATACGAGGCCCCAGGTGCCCATGTTTGGGTTATACTTTCTGGCTGAATTGAGAACCTGGGAATGACATCCACCAATCAAGTATCTTTTTTCCAGAATGCCTTCCCTACCAAGGCAGAATAAGTATTAAGTCTGACAATATGGTGTTGGTTCTGAGATGGTGTATTTTATTATGGTTACATAATAATTTATTAATTTATTTATTATAATATTTTATTATGGTTTTATTATGGTTAAAGATCATTTTGATTTTAGTTTGGATTAGTCTGTATTTTTTTCATCATGTTGCACACTTACATATTACACACATACATGCTCTCTCTCTCTCTCTCTCTCTCTCTCTCTACATATATATATATATATATATATATATATATATATATATATATATATATATATATATATGTGTGTGTATATATATATATATATATATATATATATATATATATATATATATGTGTGTATATATATACTCACATTTATATACAGTTTATAATTGTGTATATTGTACATAGGGAAGTGTATTACTAATATTTGTAATTATATATTTAGTAATACACTTCACAATATATACATTATGAAGTGTATTACTAAATATATAATTACATATATTTGCACATATAAGTAAATATATTGTCATATATGTTTCAATATATGGAAAGCGGCAATTCCTTGTGTATTTTTCAATATATAGTAATATAATACAAAATATATTACTCTCATTTTCTGAACCCGCTTTATCCTCACTAGGGCCACAGGGGTTTCTTGGAGCCTATCCCAGCTACATAGGGGCGAAGGCAGGGTACACCCTGGACAAGTCACCACTTCATCGCAGGGCTGACCTACAGAGATAAACAATTACTCCCACATTCACACCTATGGGCAATTTAGATCAACCAATTAACCTATCAGTGCATGTCTTTGGATGGTGGGAGGAAGCCGGAGTACCCAGAGAGAACCCACGCAGACACGGGGAGAACATGCAAACTCCACCCATCGACTGGTGTTGGAATCAAACCCAGGACCTTCTTGCTGTGAGGCACAAGTGCTAACCACTGCACCATATATATATATATATATATATATATATATATATATATATATATATATATATATATATATATATATATATGTGTGTGTGTGTGTGTGTATATATATATGTCAAATTCTGTATATTTCAAAAATAAATATATATTATACAGTAATATATTTTTTCAGTCAGTAATATATTGATAGTCAATATATAGAGAAATATATTTTCTTTGATGGAAAGACTTCAGCTAGACTCAGGGTGGTCTCTGCTGGATTTGGGGAAAATAGTGTCCATGTGATTGCAGTTATTGTATCATTGTCCTGCACACTTTTATCTCAATACTGATTAACAACAAAACCAACACAGCTGATGGAGGTGCCTTTTCCCCAAAGAATGAAGAAATCCATTTACTGTGAAATCTGTCATCTCTTTTTCAGCATGTGTCACTTTTTGTCTCCTATAGGGTCACCCTGAACTGGCTTGTCTTTATCGCCCCTTGATAAATGTGTATGTTTGAGGAGCGAATATGTACAGTTGCAGTAAAGTAGGGATGTGCTTCCATGTGACTGTCGGTGAATTGTCTAAGAGCACAATGTGAGGGCAAGGTGACTGTTGTAATCTGGCAATTTAAGTTTTTCCGCACAAAAGACCACAAAGTGACACAGACCAATGAAAGGAATAAGGGATGAGGAGCTAAGTGGGAAGAGGAGGTCTGAATGTAGAGTGAAACAAACCGAGAGGAACAGACACAGAGGAAAAAAGTCCGATAAAGTGAGCGTCTGTTCAGTTTCTAATCCTCCCATGGACTGTAAAGTCTTCTGTTGGGCTAGTTCTATTCACAGGAGAGCAGCTTTATGGTGTTACATAAAGACGTCAAGGAGTTATGAGCCATTTCCTACAACCTCTGCCTTCTCCTAAAGATATTAAGCTTGTGATCATTTGAGTTTCCCCCAGAGGCCACTCAGTGAGGGGATTATGGGTATCCAAAGCAGGACCCAGCCAGTATTCAAGCTGCAATTTGCAAATTATTCACCAACCAAAAACATTACACAAGATGGAAATATCATAACCTCATTTGGTGCTCATCATTTGGGGATGTTCAGTAGAGTCATTTGGCTGAAACTGTTTGGTAGTTTTAAGGCACTGTAGATTTGTTTATAATAACCAGTCCATTGTAACATATGCCAAGGTGTTTTATTAACACCACTCTCAAAAGACTGTAAAGACTACATTGAATACTAAAAAACCCCACTGTGTAACTGTAGCGACACCTACTGGATACTCCCAGTAACTGTAGGTACGATAAGCTGTGTATAACAAACTTAATAACAATTCAACACTAGTGTCTACATCCCTCCTTTGAAGTTTCAACCTCCAGGCCAAAACAATGAACAGAATCTTCTGAGAGTGGCTCTCAACTGACATTCAGTGGAAACTAAAGATTTCTATTAAAACATAAACAAAACCACAATTTCTGTCAAATGCAATTTCACAACTTTGAAAGAAAAAAAAACTTTCTTGTAACCCAAAATGCTTAGTGTACATCTCAATTTAAGTATTTACTGTTTGGCTTAGAAATATGTGGTTTGGTACGGGTTATCATTATCATTGGTGTTCGAACAGGTCCATCTACTTCAGTGTCCTGTGTTGGGTTTGTATTCTCCATCACCTCAGAAGTGTCACTTGTGTTTTCTCAGTCTCTGACATATCCATGTGCTGATGCATGTCCATTTCATTTGACTGTGTGGTGACCTGATCAGGTTGAGGCTTGTTTATAGGCAGATGTTGTCTGTTGCGCCTGCTTTGCTTTCCATCCGAATTCACCACGTAGGAACGAGGCGCCTCACATATCCTGCGTACAATTCCAAGTTTGTCATGTCCTTTCTGAGTTTGTAGCCTGACCACTTGGTTTTGTGTTAGAGGTGTGAGTGGCTCACTGGATTTGTCATGGTACTGTTTTTGAGCTCTGCACTTTTTTGTGAGCTGGCCCTTGATGGTGGTCATTGCCTTTGCTTTTGGTTCTAACAGAGTTCTGCAGATGGGAAGAGTAGATCGTGTTTGCCTTGAGAACAGTCTCTGGGCTGGTGAGCCAAGGATGTTGTCCAGTGGTGTGTTTGCCTTCTGAGTTGCCTTCTGTGGAAAATGGTCATGTCCTAACATTACCAGAGTTCCCACTGAATGTCTCTCATGATGAGCTGGTCCAAGAACAGGGTAGGGATTCCAGTTTAAAAGGGGCATTTGATCTGGCTAATCCTTTTGAGGAAGTGGAAAGCCTGGTCAGTGGTTACTTCATCCCAAATGGCTTGTTGGTTAGGAAGTGGTTTTCTCCAGGCGAATGGGTGCATAATGCTGTATTTTGGCAGGTTGTTCCTTCAAAGTTTTGTGTGTTTGTCCTGAAGGCAGCACATGACGATGCTGGTCATTTTGGGGTGTGGAAAACTTATTTAAATTTGCTGAAACATTTTTTTCTGGCCTCGCATAATGAGAGATGTTTCTGCCTACATTAAAACGTGTCATGTGTGCCAGCTGACTGGTAAGCCAAACCAGATAATAAAACCAGCACCTTTACAGCCAATTCCAGTGGTGAGCCTTTGAATATCTTCTCATTGACTGTGTTGGCCCCTTGCCCAGTTCAAAGGCTGGATGTAAATATCTGCTCACAGTCATGTGCCAAAGTATGCGCTATCCGGCTGTGTACCCACTGCGGTCCATTACAGCTAGAGCCGTGGTAAAAGCACTGTTGCAATTTATACCTGTGTTTGGAATACCAAAAGCGACCGTGGTTCTAACTTCTCATCTCGTATGTTCACCCAGGTACTGAAAATCCTTGGAGTTTGCTGAAATCAGTCAACAGCATATCACACGTAGAGTCAAGGAGCACTGGAATGGTTCCATCAGATGCTAAAGTCTCTGTTACGTGTACTGACCTTGAGCGAGACTGCGAAGAGGGGCTCCCCTGGCTCATGTTTGTGGCTAGATAGGCTGTTCAAGAGAGAAGGGGTTTCTGTATAAATGAGATTGGTTTCGGCCACTCAGTGGCCCTTTAGCTGCATTAACAAATAATTTTGTTGAAACTGAGCCACCCAAAAATTTAACTGACACTGTAAATGGTTTCCACCATCGTTTATTCATGGCTGGGTGTATGGCAAAGGAAAAATTACAGTTGTCACAAAAGAAAATGAAAGAAATTTATGATCGCAGGTCTGAGTGCCATGAGTTTAGTCTAGGAGACAAGGTGCTTGCGCTCATACCTATTGTTGGGTCTCCTTTTCAAGCAAAATTCACTGGTCCATACACAGTCTCAGAAAAAGTCTCAAATTTAAATTACTTAATTGCAATGCCAGGAAAGAGAAAATCTACACAGCTCTGCCATGTCAACTTGTTAAAGTTGTATTATCAGTGTGTCCTTGACAGCAACTGTGGGTTGGATGGCTCAGTGGGCCCTGCTCTCGCTGTGGATTCTATGGCTATGGCCCAGGAAGATGGTGTCCTTGAGCCTGACGACAGTTTGCCGTGTGGTCGTCTTAAAAACTCTGAGTCGTTGTGTAAGCTAGATGATTTAGTGGCTCATTTGTCTACATCTCAGTGTGAGGAGTTGTCTAAGCTTATTATAAAATATCCTGAGTTGTTTAGCGATGTCCCATTTTGTACAACCTGGATAGAGCATGACATTGATGTCGGAGACACTCATCCAATCAGACAGAGGTTTTACTGTATGGCTCCTGGAAAACAAAAATATCTTGACTCTGAAATAGACTACATGCTAAAAAACTGCATTGCTGAACCTTCCTCATCTAGTTGGGCTTCACCATGTATTTTAGTGCCAAAGTCAGACTACACACCAAGGTTCTGTACAGATATGTGAAAAGTCAATTCAGCAACAACAGCTGATTCTTTTCCATTACTGTGGATGGATGATTGCATTGACTGCGTGGGGTCAGCCAAATTTGTTTCTAAATTCGACCTCATAAAGGGCAACTGGCAAGTGCCATTGTCAAAGCATGCACAAGACATTGCGGCATTCATTACACCTTCTGGCCTTTATTCTTATTCTGTGATGCCTTTTGGCTCAAAAAACACTCCTACCACTTTTAATGAATAGAGAGGTAGCTGGGTTAGAGGGATGCTCTGTTTATTTGGATGACTTGGTCGTTTACAGCGATGTGTGGCACTCGCATCTCAGACGCAACAGGGCTTTGTTTGACCATCTGGCTGAAGTGCATTTAACAGTTAATTTAGCCAAATGTGAGTTTGCGAAAAGGAACAGTCACATACTTGGGCCGTGTAGTGGGGCAGGGAAAGGTGGCTCTGGTCCAAGCGAAAGTTCTCACAGTTGCTGAGTTCCCTCAGCCAACAACAAAAAAAGCAGTTTTTGGGGTTAGTGGGGTATTACAGAAGTTTCTGTAAGAACTTTTCTACCATTGTGTTCCCATTAACAAAGATGCTGAAGGCCAAGGTCCAGTTCATTTGGTCCGTAGAGTGTCAGCAGGCATTTGATAATCAGTCCCTTCAGGATTTCGCGGGCTTTTTTTGGGATTGTTGCGGCCTAAAATGCCTGATTTTGCGGCAGCTTTTCCAAAAAATTGCAATGAAAGCTGCGATGATTTGAGGCTTATTTTATTAAAGTCATTGGAACATGGGCATTTACAAATTACCTAGAACAGTCTATTTTGTGTTTTTAGCCTTAAAAAGCACCAGGAAGCAATGATTTTAAACAAAACAGGCATTTTTTTTTCATTCATTCATTTAGTTGTTTTGAGCAGAAGAAAAAATTAAACATTTTCTGTGTACAAGGAATTAATGTCAGAGCGAATACAATAATTAATACAGATGATCAAGACAAAATATTAATTGCCATGTACACTGGTAATAACAAAATTCAATATGTACTGCTCAAAAAGGAGCGGGAAGAAGAAAACTTATTAAATCCCACCCCCATCTCACATTAATAAGTAAGTAAGTAAGTAAGTAAATTTTATTTATAGAGCACTTTTCAGACAGTCACAAAGTGCTTTACCATATACGACCTAACACACGAGTTTTGCTTCCTTAATGATATAGTAGTATATTCAGGATTAGGGTTAGATGCATTTGGCTGCACACAGTGCAGCCAAACTTGGGTTGCTTTCTAACACATTAGAGTAAACATTAATATTAACACCAAGTTTAACAACTATTTTTGTTTGTGAGCTCCTTTTTTTAACCCCACACACAGACTTGCGCTCGCACTCCCTCACGCACACGCACGCACACACACATACACAATATAGAAAAAGGAAAGTGTGCCTCCATAAGTCACTTATTCTTCTCTTCTATTGCCTTATAGAGTATATCCGCGCTAACCTTAATCCTTTCAGCTCCTGCTATTATTCTGAATCCAACAGCCTCTGTCATTGGGACTTGTCTCGTCTGTCCTCTTCCAGTTTCAGCCGTTCTCCTTGCATGTTTTGCGGCTGAAAAGTGTCTGTGGAGTGGCGACTTTCATTTGTGTTCCACCACAGAACAGTATACTTCCGCTTTTGTGTAACACATCTGGAAACTGGCTTGCACGAACTTTGGCAGTGATATTTGTCGGTAAATGTGGATGTTATGCGTCGCACATGTCTTCGTCTTCTCAAACGTCAACAAGGAAGTGAACATGATGATGTACATGTCACGTAGAGGGGGGTGGGAGATACGGGGTTAAGGTGCTTGGTCAAATTTGCGGAAAATTTGCGGTGATTGGACGAAATTGCCGCGCAGAATTCGCAGTGATTGGTTGAATTTGTGTTAATAGTCGCGATCGCAACATCGCAAAATCCTGGAGGGGCTGGATAATGTAAAGTCTTTGTTATGTTGTAATTGTTGTGACTTTATTTGGGGAAAGATAAAGTACAAGTAATTTGTGTTTGGATTTATTATAATTTCATGATACATATGCAATTTCATGTTAATTTATTTCAGAGTAAAAATATACAGTATATTTCATTTGTGATTTATGTTAAAAGTTGAGCTAAAATAAGCCATAGTGAATGCTAAGATGAAGATAACTACGTTTCCCATGAGGCTTAGCATTACCCAAGAAGCATAGGAAATTTTCATGGAAGTAGATGTATGTATGTTGTGAGAAAAGTTGTATATGTTTTTCAAGTTGCCGCATGCAGCCGAATGCGTATTTTTAAACAGAGAGTCTCGCTTCGTTATTTTTGGACGTAATTTGGATAATTACAACAGTAATCCTGTTCTGTCTGCTCCTCATTCAACAGGCCATTTGTCCTCCAGGTCAATGCCAGTGATGTTGGTGCGGGAGTAGTCCTGCACCAGGATGATGACTAGGGGCTGATGAAGCCTGTATGTTTTTTTTTGGTTTTTTTTACAAAAAATTCAATCGACACCAGTTATAATTCAGTGATTGAAAAAGAAGCCTTAGCGCTAATTTGGGCATTTCAACATTTTGATGTTTATCTGAGTGGGTCAGTTCCTGTGGTTGTTTACACTGACCACAACCCACTAACATTTTTACGATAACTAAGATGTCCTAATCAGAGGCTTGTAAGGTGGTCTCTTTTTTTACAGGCTTATGACCTCAACATTCACCACATTAAAGGTCAAGACAGTGTAATGGTTGATGCCTTATGATGTGTACCTGTGTGTTAAGTAGCTAGTCCACTGTTTGTTTGGTTGGGTTACCTTGTCCAATCTTTTCTCGTTTCTCTAGGCGCCAGAGATGCTGGGTTTAGGTTGGGGTGTGGTGGTCACACACAGCGGTGGTGATGTTGTTTTTGAGTTAATTTGTCACTGGTGGTGGTTAGTATGATCACGGTGATTCTAAGGGAGGAATCCCCGTTTGTTAGGGGGTTGTCATGACCCCTCCCTTCTGGTCATGTGGGCTACTTGTCTGTCCCTAACATTTGTGTTCAGGTGGAGTTGGGGGTGGAACACCATACATGCGTGCCACGTCTGAGCCCAACGCACCATGCTTATTTATACCAGTGACAAAGTGTGCTGGACTCTCTCTCCTTCGCTGCTCAGGCCGACACCAGCGCCAGACCACCCGTATCTTTTTGTTACCTTTGTCTTTTGTTTTACACCATACAAAACCCACACTTATCACATTCACTCACCTCAACACTCACCCCTTTACTGATGATACAGATGCCATATCTGATACTGTTAATATTGTTTTGCGCATTTCTCTTTATGTCATTGTAAATAAATCACCTTATTCTTTAATGCATACTTTGTTGTTGGCGTCCTTTTGGCATGCCTAGAGCCGGGTCACGACAGCACGTTACACAACTTTTATAACTCCCTTCGGATGCTTTTTTTCTTTACCAGATTGCCTTTTGGCATTACGTTACCACCTGAACATTTCCAGCGGCGCATGTCAATGATCTTAGAAGGACAACAGGGAGTTGTCTGTCATATGGACGACATCTTCATTTGAGGGAAAGATATCAAAAGAACACGACACCAGAGTACACACAGTACTACACAAGCTCCAGGAAGCAGGTGTCACACTAAACATGGAGAAGTGTGAGATGGGCAGACATGAAGTCAAGTTTTTAGGTCATATTCTCACAGCAGAATGCGTGAAAGTTGACCCCGATAAGATAAGTGCAGTCATGGCTATGACAATACCATCCAATTTTATGGAGGTGTGCAGTTTTCTTGGAATGGTTAACCAGTTGGGAGAATTTATCTCTGGACTAGCCGAAAAGGACAAGCTTCTGAGCGACCTTCTCTCAAAAAGAAACCAGTGGATCTGGGGAAATGCACAACAGAAAGCATTTCCCCAGCTGAAAAGTGAACAGACATCATCTCCTGGACTAACACTTTATGACCCAAATAATGATCTAAAACTGTCAGCAGATGCATCTTCATATGGATTAGGTGCAGTCCTCCTACAGAAACAGGGGGAACACTGGAGACCAGTGGCGTACATGTCATGCTCCATGACTGAGACTGAACAGAGGTATGCCGAGGTGGACAAGGAGGCACTTGGGTTGACATGGGGGTGTGAGCGCTTTAGAGATTTCCTCATTGGGAGACACTTCACCCTAGAGACTGACCATAAGCCACTAGGTCACAGGTGTCTAACATGTGGCCGGGGGGCCAAATCCGGCCCTCCAAAGGGTCCAGTCTGGCCCCTGTGATGAATTTGTGAAATCAGATTCAGATTCAGAAAACTTTATTTATCCCATAGGGGTAATTCATCTGCAGCTTACCACAGACATCAGCCAACATCCAAAGTGCAATGTGACAAACATAAATAAATCAGTGCACAAACCCAAGATCATTGAAAGCAACTACAAATAAATGCATTTAAATAATCAACAGTAATAATCAATAAATACCCATGCAGACTAAAATACCCTATTGGTTCTGCTAACATTAAAAAAAAAAAAATCTCTAAAATCTCTTAGTGCAAAAATTACACCAAGATATCAACAGTTATTTTAGTTGAGGTTCCACATTCCGACTAATTCAATGTCAAGTGGGTCATAATAACCTATAAATACTCACAACTAAAATGTTTTCTCTTTGTAAATGTAAATGTTTTTATGTATTTACACTAAAGCAAAGTATAATTTTGCAAAAGAAATCTGAATATCCTGAACAAACATGCACAACCTGAAATGTCTTAAGAGAAGTAAGTCCAATTTTAATAATATTCCACCTGTTATTAAATGTTTTGAGTATCTGTAGATCTACTGTGATCTGTAAGTTATAATGTACATGTGGAAATGATACTAAATGCATGAACTGAAGCATAATAGTGTAAAAATTACATTTTTTTTGCAGTTTGTTGATGTTATTCACATTGTTTGAAAGGATAGTTTGTAGATGTAAACATTTTAATAATGTAATTGTACTTTTTTCACTCTAAAACATAGAGAAAAGTTTGGAGTTGACATTATTTCTATATTTAGGCCCGAGCCGAGCAAGGCTGGCGCAGTGACGCGGTTGCCTTTCTCCACTGTCTCCACTGTCACACATAATCACATTCACGGCACTGAGACCTTTCTGACGATGTGCATGACGTGCACAAATCACATATTTACACCTGCTTAGAATGAATGGGAGTCAATGGGACACGCCCAGTCGGGGTCAGTCATGTGTGTGTAAGTGCACGACACGTGATATTGGACCCCATAGAAATGTAGGGGACCTTGAGAGCTTTCAAATAAAGCCAAATACGTGGTTGCCACAGAAATGGCAATATTGTTCTTGTTCAGATTATCTTTATTTATTTATTTATTTATTTTTAGGCCCGAGCCGAGTAAAGCCGGCGCAGGGCCTACTGAGTCTGCGTGGGTGCATGGGGTCGACATCGCCAGTGACGCGGTGGCCTTTTGTCACTGTTGCCACTCTCACACATATTCACATTCATGGCACTGAGACCTTTCCGAAGATGTACGACGCACCCAAATCGCATATTTACACCTGCTTGGAATGAATGGGAGTCAATTGGCCACGCCCAGTCGGGGTCAGTCATGTGGGTGTAAGTGCACGACACGTGACATCTGACCCCACAGACATGTGGGGGACCTCGAGAGCTTTCAAATAAGGCCAAATACATGGTTGCCACAAAAACGGCTATATTGTTCTTGCTCAGATTATTATTATTTTTAGGCCGAGTAAAGCCGGCACAGGGTCTATTGAGTCTGAAGTGGGCGCATGGGGACAAAATCGCTAGTGACACAGTTGCCTTTCATCAGTGTCGCCACTCTCACACATATTCACATTCATGGCAGTGAGACCTTTCCGAAGATGTACATGACATGTGCACAAATCGCATATTTACACCTGCTTGGAATGAATGGGAGTCAATGGGCCATGCCCAGTCAGGGTCAGTCACGTGTGTGTAAGTGCACGACACATGACATCTGACCCCAGAGACGTGGGGGACCTCGAGAGCTTTCAAACAAGGTCAAATACATGGTTGCCATGGAAACAGCTATATTGTTCTTGCTCAGATTATTAGGCCCGAGCCGAGTACAGTGGGGTTTTGTACAGTGGGGACATCTGGGTTGACTGTAAGGCCTCCATCCTTCCAGAGTCTGGAGCTCTCTAACCTTTGAGCTGCACTCCAACACACACTACAGCAGAACCAACACATGTTCTACCACCACAGACACTACAGCAGAACCAACACATGTTCTACCACCACAGACACTACAGCAGAACCAACACATGTTCTACCACCACAGAAGACTGGACTGGACCACCCTCAGAGAAGATGGCACCAACACTTGTGTGATGTGATGTTTTTAGGTCAAAGATCAAACTTATTTCATAAGTTGTATAAATTACTTTCATAAGTTACAATAAGTTGATAATAGACAAGTTGGTTAAAATCTGTTAAAATGCAGTTGGCTTAAGAATTGATAGGAGTGAGATGTCGTCTCCTTAAGGATCTTTGTGTTCGCTGTGCGCTAAGGTTGTATACAGAGTGAGTGCTCTTTTGCTAGAGATGATCTTTGACGTATATTTCCCGTTCGCATGCAGTGTAAATCTTCCCGTCTTTCTTCTCTGCTGTGGGCTGAAATGTTCATGGCTTCTGCCTGGACTGTTAGATCTGGTTGGCTGTATGTGGAGTTCCATCGGACTGTTTCTTTATATCTTACAGACCACTGGAATTAAAATATACAAGTTAGGAAGAGTAAAAAAATAGATGCATAGGATTATAACAATAGAGAAACAAAACACAACAAACTATTAAAGTTACTTAATCAACAGGACTCCACTTTCTACTCCATTCAAGCCTGGACTTGCAGCTGGAGCTGACATTAAATGAGCAGTCACTGCCTCATTGTGGGGTGAGCTCAGTCTGAAAACCAAATAGAAATAGTTCAGAAAAAGCATACATTAAAGGCATACATTTACTTCTATAGAGCAGAATGGATCCAGGCTCTTTAAGATCTGACCCTTGCTCTGGTTCATACCATCTGTTGTTTCCTTCACTGTTTTGCAAACGGCGCACACCTTCCTAAAAAAATACAAGACAACGTCACTTTGAGGAACAAACCCCTCCAGGTTCAAGCAGGTCAATGTGACAGATTCATGACTAATCAGTTCCACAAGTCAAACCACATTATCATACACTGTGCAGTTAACTAAGAAAGTCACACTAAGATAAAAATTCCCACCCAAATAGCACACATGAAATAATTAATTGAATATATACTTACCACAGTTTTGGATTGTACACAAGCCTTGTTCTGGTTCTTGTCCACAGTCTGGTGGCTCATCCAGCAGTGTCTGCCTGGTTCAAGTCAATGAGTTGTTGTCTCACCTCCACTGTAAACTGCTATGTCATGTACGACTCCATTTGCATTTGTATACTTCACAGCAGGACCATTTACAAACAAAAACCTCACATAGCCCAAGGGGCTGGGGAGGGGTTATTGCCAAGGCTCTCTAACCAGAGGGTGGGAATTCACGGCAATTCACGGCAGTTAGAGAGAATTTTCTGTGGTGACTTCAAATTCCCACCAGTAGGCGTTAATTTGAAGTTCCACAGCAATTTACAGGGACGTTAACTGACGAAAACCACACTTTTCATGCAGTGTTATAATAATCTGTGTTTAATCTGAATCCGACACAAACACCACATTCTACTACTGTTAGCCTCACAGTGCAGCACTGATGGTACTTCTGTCTTTACAGCAGCTGGAGGCAAAAGAGGGGTAAACTGGACAACAAGGAGGAGATTTATGGAGGGGGATCACAAAGGATATGACGTCTGATGAAGAAGATGGCACTGCTGATGGGACATCTGGGTTGACTGTAAGGCCTCCATCCTTCCAGAGTCTGAAGCTCTCTAACCTTTGAGCTGCACTCCAACACACACTACAGCAGAACCAGCATATGTTCTACCCACCACAGAAGACTGGACTGGACCACCCTCAGAGAAGATGGCACCAACACTTGTCTGATGTGATGTTTTAGGTCAAAGATCAAACTTATTTCACAAGTTGTATAAATTACTTTCATAAGTTACAATAAGTTGATAATAGATAAATCGGTTAGAATCTGTTAAAATGCAGTTGACTTAAGAATTGATAAGAGTGAGATGTCGTCTCCTTAAGGATCTTTGTGTTCGCTGTGCGCTAAGGTTGTATACAGAGTGAGTGCTCTTTTGCTAGAGATGATCTTTGACGTATATTTGCCGTTCGCTATTTTCTCTGCAGTAAAAGTTCAGAAAAACTCATGTTCGTTAAGTGTGCTCTGCTACTGTGTGCCGTGGAAAATTTTCTTCTTTGTAAGTGTATATATCCAAAAACAACATTAGGTTCTAGATGTTGGTTGATTGAAACTGTTCTGTGAACGTGTAATGAAGCTAATGTTTATACTATTCAAGCTAGTGATGTGAGTGCATTACGTGTGTAGAGTAATTAATAATAACTGTCTGGTACAGGGCCAGATTAACACTTCATTGTGCCCTGGGCAACAATATTCAAGGGCCCCATCATCACAACCCCAGGATCCCTATAATCTGGCAAAATACAGAATAAGTTCCAGGAATATATGTAAATATACCCCATACTTCAATATGTAACTATCATCAAATGCATTTTGATGTACAAATGTGTAAATGCTCGTAGAACTACAAGTGCACCACTATAGCCTCTTGTCAAGGCCACTCACTTGCATATGATGATATGAAAACAAAACACATTAGCATCAGTATAATCTAAAATTGATCCACTACATTAGAAAGAGAGGGAAGTGTCCTCCATTTTCACAAAAAATAAATAAGAAACCATTTCCAAAGTATCCAGTATTTATTTAAGAACACTTTTTGCCAACACAAATGTATTGAATCGTCAGAAAAAGCCCACAGACAAAACACAAACATAATCTGATAGACTCAGATATGAATTTTAACTCTTTCCCTGCCAGAGCATTTTCCAGTGAGTTGGTAGCCAGCGCCAGCCTTTTTGGTCATTTTCACTAATCTTTGGAGGCTGACTGAAGATGTTGTGTTAGGAGTATGTGAACACTGAATACATCAAAAGAAAGAACAGAACTTCAACTTTTAAACACAAAAGACGATTTTATTCTATCTTCATTCGTTCGTGAGATATGAATATTTGAATATTGGTCATTTTCAGGAAAAAAATGAATTTCGAGCAAAAAACTGAGAAAATTGAATTTTTTCGAAGACATTGATTTTCAAGATAAAACTGATTTCCTATTTACATTTTTGACTCTTTCTTCTTTACCAACAGTAACACTGTATTCAAAATCACAAAATAAAATAATTATAACAATAATAATAATAATAACAAACAGCTCTAAGATATCCCATCATTCCACAAAATGTTAGTGGAATCCACACCAAACTTTAGACCAAACATCTTCTAAAGCACCAGGTTCCTTCTAAACTTTACACTTTGACATACATCAGTTATAAGTAACAACATATTAGTTTAGCTTTTTGATATAAACACTTCAATATTCCTCATTTTCAAGAAAAAAAGAAACAAATTCACTATACTGTAGATTTCTGGCCTTTGCTTGGCTGTACCACATCCTTGTTGGACCAGCTGCTGTGTTTGATCTGTAAATAATTATATGGACATGTAGTTATTTATCTATGTATGAATATATGTATTTATTTATTTATTTCATACAAAAGCTAAATCCAACAGTGTCTTACCTGTGTCCCCACTGACATTATGGAGCTGAATCACATCTGTGTCCTCAGTCTGAATCTGAACTCACTCTAACAGATGAACACGAGCTGTCCTTTATCTTCTCCCACGTCTGGTTGTCTGTCTTCTCCTTGAATGTCCCCTACAAATGTCTCTTCTCTCTTCCTCCTGTCTGTCATTTTTTCTGTGTTGCTCCGTGACACCCAACCCCCCCCCCCCCCCCCCCCCCCCCCCACCCCCCCCCCCCCCCCCATCTCCGTGTCGGACCTGAGCCGATCCGTGTTTCCCGTGTTCCGTGTCCGTCTCCCTCACCTTCTATTTCTCCGTTCCTGTCTCTAAATGGTTCTTCTGTAGCTCCATCACATATTGAACTGTCAGACTCTGTCTCCATAATCATCTTTAAGGCTTTTGAAACTGCGTGCGGTTCCTGCACAGTCTGCACTTCCTCATTCAGTGACTGCCGCTGGATGCGTTGCCATGGGATACGGAGACTCCAGTGCGAGAACGTTAAACCCGGTCCTTCATTTTTCCGAAAAACGGCTTAATTGTTTGTTTTTGGACTAAGGAAAGTATTTCACATGATCCGCAACACCTCCAACTATAGCATAACAGTGAAAACACGCAGTGACGGAAAATCTCGTCATTGGCGAAGAAAGAGTTAAACAGAAATCCACTTGTCACCTCAGAATTCAACAAGAGAGTTAAAGTAAGTGCAATGTAAACATCGTTTTGATTCGCGTACGTATGTCGCATAGTTCTTGACGTCTCACATCTCACTCAGTGCACGCACGTTGATTTGCGTCACAGCTGATTTGCTTTTTGGACTGACCAATGAGGAGAGGGTCTCAGCTCACGGTCACAGACAGCAGGAGCAGGGTTTCTGTGCAGTGCATTGGCTCCGGACAGCGGACAGTTTCATTTATAAGCAAAAGATAACCAGATATTTTCGTTATGCCCGAGCTACCCAGGGCCCTTCAGACATCGCGGGCCCCTGGGCAATTGCCCAGTTGCCCATATGGTTAATCCGGGCTTGGTCTGGTAGTAATTGAAGTTGGATGTATTTTATATGTTGCAGTTACAAAAACGTTACAGAAAAAGTCAAGTAAAGGAGAAGCTCCAACTCAGAACAGAAAGCCTTGTTTGGACTCTACTGTATTGTTGTTTCTGGCTGTAGCTGCATAGTTAAATGTTGTGAGGACAGCACATCTGACTGAACTGACTGTGGAAATTCTAAGTTTGTTTTAATTTGAGAGTGTTGGCACTGTTTTCTTAAATATGTAAGTGTGCTTTTTGCATTCTGCATTTTATTAAAGCTTGTCTTTATTTTGTTAACATGATCTTGGCAGTCGTGTTCTTTCTTAATTGATATTGGTGGTAATGTTTTCAGTATGTGAATTATTACCCTGCAACAATAAATAAATATGTAAATAAATATCTGAATAATAAACATAATAATAATAATAATAATGATGATGATGATAATAATAATAATAATAATAATAATAATAATAATAATAATAATAAAAACAAAAATAATAATATTTTTAATGGGTGGGGCATATTATAATGCTGCACAGATGACCAATCACATGTGAGCTGACCTTTGTGGTAACAGCCAATGGGATGCTATAAAAAGAAAAAAAAAACATCCAATGGGTGTCTCTGTTGCCAGACATAGCAGGCACCAGTGACATTCAAATGTAAATTAGGGTCATTCACACCTCCGTGAGCTGTTAACCCCCGCACCCGCCCGAACTTCTCTGTAAACTCACGATAATTACCGGGAATCTTTGAAGTTGGCGGGCGTTTACGGGGTTGATAATCTGTTTTTTCATGCAGTGGTAAAGGCGGTGCAGGGCCTATTGAGTCTGCAGTGGGCGCATGGGGATGAAATCGCTAGTGACACGGTTGCCTTTCGTCACTGTCGCCACTCTCAAACATATTCACATTCACAGCACTGAGACCTTTCCGAAGATGTACATGACGTGCACAAATCACATATTTACACCTTCTCTGAATGAATGGGAGTCAATGGGACACGCCCAGTCGGGGTCAGTCATGTGGGTGTAAGTGGACGAAACGTGACATCTGACACCACAGATGTGGGGGACCTCGAGAGCTTTCAAATAAGGCCAAATATGTGGTTGCCATAGAAATGGCTATATTGTTCTTGTTCAGATTATTATTATTTTTATTTATTTATTTATTTATTTTTATCAATTTTTTTCTTCTCCTGCTCTTTGAGCTCAAATTTGACCCCCTGAACATTTACGAAAACTCACCAAACTTTGCCCAAAATTCAGAAGTGCCTGAAATTGAATTTATATATAGGTTTCGTAGATGTCGGTAAAGAAATGTTGCAGCAGCTCCCCCTTGAAAAGTCGAAATGCATTACACCAATGGGAGCATGTCCAACGTAAAGTTTGTTGTAGAGCCACGAAAATCGGTACACAGATTCATCATGAGGAGAAAAACAAAAAATATTATTATGGCCATGCCCCTAAACCAACCCTTAGTCAGCCATATTGGATTGAAATGTCCAAAGTGCTGGGTCAGTGTTTTCGCTGACGTCGTATTTTAACTATCTCCTCCTTGGGCGTTTGGCTGAATGAGCTCAAAATTGGTGTACAGTATCTAGAGAAGTGGGGCATCAAAAATTAGCCGAATTTTTGGGATCGGTTTCACCATTTTTTTTTTGGTACAAGGTCACGAATTTTGCAAAGTTTTTCTGAAAATTTCCTGTTACAAAAATTGCTTCTGCTTGGACATATGAACACCTATTTTTCTCAAATTTTACTCAGATGTCTATCTCCCAGGCCTACAGCCATTTATTAAAAGAAATTGAAATTTCACCCAGTAGTGCCCCCTACAAGTGCATTTTTATGAAAATTGCTTCAGCTCGGACACACAAACACTGATTTGGCTCAAATTGGACTCAGACGTCAATTTCCCAGACCTACACCCATTTATCAGAAACATTTGAAATTTGGAGCTACAGCGCCCCCTACAACTTTCTAAAAATTGCTTCAGTTTGGACATACGAACACCGATTTGGCTCAAATTTGACTCGGTACATCTCGCAGGCCTACACCCATTCATCTGAAAAAATTGACATTTGGCTCCATAGCGCCCCCTACAGATTTACTTATACAAAAATTTGTTCAGTTCGGACATATGAACACCAATTTGCCTCAAATTTGAGTTAATTATCAATCTCTCAGACCTATACCCATTCATCAAAGGAAATTGAAATTTGCCACAATTGCGCCCCCTACAAATATAACTTTATGAAAATTGTCTCCGTTTGTACATGCGAACACTGATTTGCCTCAAATCTGAATCAGTTGTCAATCTCCCAGGCCTACACCCATTCATGATAAGACATTATAATTTGGTGCTAGAGCGCCACCTGCTGAACGATGAACATATTTGTACTGGACGTGCCCGGGGCGAGGGCCTTTCAATGCTGCTTGTGGCTTTAATTTTATGTTATTATTTCACTGGTCTGGCCCACTTGACATCAAATTTAGCTGAATGTGGCCCATGAACTAAAATGAGTTTGGCACCCCTGCACTAGGCGCTTACTGAGCTTCCTCCCAGGATCCAGCGATATTAACTCAGACTTGAGGTATAGCTGCTCTGTTTCACACATTTTTGGCAAAGCTCTGATTACAGCTGACACACTCTGACGCTCACCCATCACTCAGAGCTCAAGTTTAAACCAAACTGACAATCAGTTAATGGAAGACACAAACATCTACGTGGATGAAATCAGAAACAGTATGCCCACTAGTTCAACATACATGTCACGGTTGAGAACAGAGCTAAAAGAGGACAGCGTTTGCTCAAAGGTCATGGCCCTTTGTCAGAGAGGTTGGCCAGACTACAGCCAGCTGGCAGGCCCAGTGAAAGGGTACTGGCCAGAAAGGGCTGTATTAAGTGTGCATGAACTGTTGCTTAAGGGCTCCAGGTTAGTCATTTCTTTAGTGATGTGCAACTCTGTCCTGGGTGTGTTGCATGAGGGACACCAGGGGATGACCCGGTGTAGAGAGCAGGCCAGAGAGGCTGTTCGGTGGCCAGGCCTGATCAGGCAGTTGAAAAAGGTAGTGAGTAACAGCAGAAGGTGCATCAAGGAGCGCGGCAATCCTGTAGAGCCACTAATATCAGGTGAGCTCCCAGAGAGACCATGGCAAAAAGTTGCAGCTGATTTATTCACACTTGGAAATGACAACTGTTTAATTGTAGTGGACTATTACTCCAGGTTCATAGAAATGGTAAAACTGACTCCCACAGTTTCTGAGGATGTGATTGTGCATCTCAAATCAATCTTTGCCAGACATGGGGTGCCAAAACTTTTTTTCAGTGACAATGGTTCGCAGTTCACTAGTCTACAGTTTGCGAACTTTGCCACAACCTGCAGCTTTACACATGTCACTAGCAGCCCCAAGTTCCCTCAAAGTAATGGAGAGGTGGAACGTCATGTCCAAACAGTGTAAAAGCTGCTAAAGAAGTTAAAGAGTCCATATCCTGTGCTGTTGGCCTTTCGAGCTGCACCACTCACTAATGGCTACAGCCCTGCTCAGCTCTTAATGGGGCAGAGGCTCCACACACCAGTGCCCCAGCATCCTTCACTACTCACTCCAGATTTGTCTGATGGAGCAGTGGTCGCAGGAAAAAAAAGGGAGAGGAGAGTAAAAGACACTAAAAGATTCAGACATTGTGTGAGAAACCTTAGTCAGCTCACACCAGGAAAACCAGTTTGGAATATGTACACAAGGTCTGAAGGCACAGTGGTGTCATCTCACTCAGCTCCACATTTGTTCACAGTGGACAGCTCTTCAGGCACCATCAGGAGGAACAGACACCATCCTGTTCCTTTATCAGTTTCCAGCTTTAAAGAGACTCAAGCACAACTCACAGACACACAGGAAACACATACACACACACAGGGAAACACACACACAGACACACAACACTCTAGCTAAGTCAGACAAGCCAAGGCCGGGTTCAAGGGTACAATGTGGGACACAGACTCCAAAGTTACACAAACCCATGTCTTCACACAGAGCCAGTTCGACCAGAACCATGTTTGGTAGAGTGACTGTGAAACCTCACAGACTGGACCTGTGAACAGTGAATGGAGAAAAAAAAAAAGTTTTGTTTTGGTGTACAGAGTTTTGTATTTCAACTTATGTCTTAAAGGGTTAATGTTGTATGCTGTAAATGTTGGCTACAGAGATTTTATTTTTCTTCAAGAAATGAATTTACAATATTCTCTTGCATTTAACATTGAAAGTGAGGTTGTGTGCAGGTGTAATGTTCACATCTGAAAGTGTTTACGTTTAAATACTTTGACTGACAGATGTTTTCAGATTATACTCTGATAGATATCTCAGTACAGATACTTTCTACAGTTTGTTCACTTCTCAGAAAGGGACATGTGGTAGTGTGGTTTTATTTTGAAGCTTGGGTGATGTTCCAGGTTAGCTGAGACACTTCCGGTTGATATAGCATGTTGTCCATATAGCAATTTGAGGCCAATAAAGTTAAAGGCATCCTGAAAACTCTTGCTGTTGACTCCTCATTATAAACCCGCACAAAAGCCACAGGTAAAATGTGGGCGACCAAATTTATTTGGCTATCAAATACCCTCAGATAAATTCATGAACTGATGACCCTACTCAGATTGGTGCTAGCTAATGCTAACACTAATGATCATACAGAGCCGTGTTTAAGCTAACTGTATCTGCATTAGTACCTCAGGTTGGTGCTAGCTAATGCTAATGATCATACAGAGCTGTCTTTAAGCTAACTGTATCTGCATTAGTACCTCAGGTTGGGGCTAGCTAATGCTAATACTAATATCATACAGAGCTGAGTTTAAGCTAACTGTATCTGCATGAGTACCTGAGGGTGGTGCTAGCTAATGCTAATACTAATGGTCATACAGAGCTGTGTTTAAGCTAACTGTATCTGCATTTGTACCTGAGGTTGGTGCTAGCTGATGCTGATGCTAATGATCCTACAGAGTTGTGTTTAAGCTAAGTGTATCTGCATGAGTACCTCAGGTTGGTGCTAGCTAATGCTAATGTTAATGATCATACAGAGCTGTGTTAAAGCTAACGGTATCTGTGTTAGCATGTATGGTGCTGAGTAAAGAAAATGGATACACATACAAACATGTACTACCACTTTTCCTGTGAACTGAACTATTACACTGTTTTATTCCACATTATTATTTCAGTGTAAAATACACTCACCTTTCCACAATGAAGAACGCAGAGCTTTCAATCCACAAAGATGATGATCCTTGCAAAAATGGTAGCCACTGAGGACTTACTGCTTACTCCTCCCACCTGTCCTCTGTTTTGATTGGTTGATAGATTGGACCAATCACAACAGTTTCTGCCCTCAGAACACCTTTTGGTACGAGCATCTTCCACCTTGTGAGATGACAGGAACAATGTTGATTCAGGAGTGACTTCAGGAGTGACCGCAGGACACCATCATGTTGGCTTTTGGCTGATCAGCACCATTATCATGGAGATTTAATTAACATTGGCTTTGTACCAAACCCTTGTCATCATGGCAGGAATCCTTTTTGCTCCTAACAGAGGAGGGGCCTGTGACCCTCTGTGTCTGTACTGCTCTCGCTTTGGTTTCTTCTATTAAAGACCCAGTGCTACATTTATGGCACATCCAAAATGCACTTTTTCTCTATATTTAACCTTTCTGTTTCTTTATTATGATATCATCCTCTGTAGTTTGTGGTTTTTTTCCCAGTGTAAATCATTTATTTTCCTATATTTAATTCACTGATGATGTAAAAATTGTAATCACAGATGAATTTTAAAAAAAGAGGTCCATACACACTGGGATCATTTACTACTTCTTTGATCATGGCTAAGCACTTATCAAGGTAAATCTAATGCCACGTTTCCACTACCTGGAACTGACTCGACTCGGCTCGACTCGACTCAGGTACCAGGTCCTATTCCTGGAGACTAGTGTTGGGAATCTTAGTTGTAAGGTCGATACAATACGCATCTCGATACAGCATCTCCAATCGGATATATTAAAGATACGTGTATGGCATCTCGCGATGCGATAGGATTCACACCCAAATCCTGATACGGAGCAATTAAGCAAATTCTGATTGAACACATTCATTCTGGGAAAAAAAATGCAATGCAGTTCAATGAGCTTGATTATTTATTTATCAAATAAGACCATGACTTGTTACAAAGTGCCTTTAGTTCAATTTCAGAACATGTGCCTCACATTCAGTCAGGTGAAAAAGGTAGGACTTTGTTTCCAAAGTCATTTCCCTGCATGTTTCTAACACTCAACTTCTTACTCCCTCGCCGAATCCATTTGTAATGTTATGTATTTGTAATGTAGGTAAAATAGAAAAAAGTTCTGTCACTTTAAGAGACACCTGTACAAGGTATTCTGGGATGCCCTGTTGGATCTGTGTGACACTGTTTAAGGAAGTATCTGTGGTATGTATTGCAGTATTCAATGCAGTTGATAGTAGTAAGAAGTACATGTTCAGAAACCACATGTCGTCACCTCCCTTCTAAGTCTGTCACATTCAGATACAGACAGTACAGTATTCATCCGCGGCACTTGTGCCACAGTCCATCCACAGAGCTCAGACTTTTGTGTGCAGTGTACACATCCGCGAATCCGCAGCGCAGGTTAACGTGGGTCTGAAGGAAAGAAACACTTTACCCAAATAAATAGTAACACTTTTAAATGCAAGTAAAAATATATGCTATTGAACGGATCAAATTTTATCGATACAAACTTTCAATAACCAATGTATTGCAATATCATTCCAACTTTTCATTCACTCACAGCTTCTTTACCGGTGCACTCAGATCGTGTACGCGCGTCGGCATATCGATGCATATAGGATAATCTTCCCATCCCTACTGGAGACCGTTTCCATTACAGGATACTACCAACTTTACAGTACTTGGACGTCATAGTGATGCAGTGCGTTACTTCCGTGTCGTCTGCTCAGAGAGTTGCTGATAAGCTCATACTGAATTTTTAGGTCGGCCACCAAAGACTGAATCTTGACCGACTGTGGTGTCATTTTGCGGGCTGTCATCATGTGGATTAACCTGTCGCTGTATTTACTGTAAACTTCCGCGTCTGTTTTTTGTAAAACGGTGGGTCACAGAGATAACTCTCTGAGCAGTCAGTGGTCTGCAGTGTTTACACATCACCTCGGCTCAAGTGACACCAAAAAAGTAGTACCAGGTAGCAGATTCCAGGTCCTTTTTCATAATGGAAACGCAAAAAGGCTGTGTTGAGTCGAGCTGATACCACGTAGTGGAAACGCAGCATTAGTGTTATTGGGGGGGGGGCACAGCTAACACAGACTCATAAACACTGGACTACAGTGAGTGTGAAAAAGGAGGAGATATGAAGACATGGAGCAGGAGGAGGAAGTCAAGACTTACTGAAAAGGAGAACAATGAAGAAGGAGAAAAAATGAGGAAGAGGAGGTGTGAAAAAGAAAAGGCAGAAGATTGGAAAGAACTTAAAAAGAGCAAGGAAAAGCTAGAGAATGAAAAAGTCAACGTGGAAAAACAATCAAGATCATTATTCTTCTAGTCCTTGTCCTCTTCAAGCAAGGATCAAATTAAGAGGAAATAAAGGTCTTTATGATTAAACAACAGTAGATTTTTGTATCATTTGTTTATTTTCTCAGTTATTATATGCATTTATCAGCCTTACTGTAGAAGTGAATAAAGGGTTTGTGTGAATTATCACTGTTAAAAACAGTATGAGCAGTATGAGAGTTGGACGTGGATGTGATGTAATACAAACTTCCACCAGCAGGAAGGGACAAAGGATCATAGATAGCTCGATAGATAGCTCGATAGATAGCTCGATAGATCGATAGATCGATAGATAGATAGATAGATAGATAGATAGATAGATAGATAGATAGATAGATAGATAGATTTAATTTTAGTGATATTGAATTTTCCAATGAATCACACACTCCAATTTTGCCCAGTTACCACAGTTGGAGTCCAACTACTCACTTCCATGAATAAATCAGTCAATGGAATGAAAACAGTGCTTTAACTTCAGCGTGAACATTGTACTTTTACTTAAGTCACATTTTCTGTGCAGTGTTTTTACATGTAATTGAGTCCATGTTCATTCATTTCCCAGTATTTTGACCACAGGCAGACACAGGTCCATGAGCAGGAACCACAGACAGAAACACACATGGCTTTGTTAATTATTGACTAGAAGTTTGTCCTTGGCTTCTGTTTATATGGTAGCATACCTGACATTCAGTGTGTGTGTGTGTGTGTGTGTGTGTGTGTGTGTGTGTGTGAATGTGTGTGTGTGTGTGTGTATCTGTCGACACTGGTTAAGCTCAAGCTAATCCATCTGAGCCAGATCGTACACACACACACACACACACACACACACACACACACACTTGCTGCCACACTTCCACGTCAGTGAGCTCCTGTTGTGTAAACTGTCCCCCACTCCCACAGACGAACATGGTCTGTTTCCACATCTGGTTCTGACTTCTGTTCCCTGATGCTCTTTCACTTTTCCTCCTTTCACTAGAACCACCTCAGTGGATTCAATGGGTTCACGCTTGTCCCTCCTTCAGTTTTTCCGCCCCTTTCCCTCCATTCTCTGTCTTTCTATTCATCTCCTCAGGATGATCTAGTAATTGAATCAGGTGTCCCATGGATGATGTCTCCCACACACTGTGCAGCAGAACACACACACACACACAGCAGAGGCACCAGGTGTCTACGTTATGATGGATTATATGTGTTCAAATACACATAGAGCACGCTTTTTTTTTCATTCACAGTTGGAACATTTAACACAGGACCAGATTAGAGGATGCAATGAATTCAGTGACATTGTATTGTGCACAGCTCACTGCTCCATACAGTTACATAAAAGGAAGTCACATGATGAACATAACAGCATCATATCCAATTTATTTCACCAACAACAAATGTACTTCTGAGACACAAACTGAAAGGTTCCTTTAGGTGATTGGTTGTTTGTGGTTCCACATGCAAAGTTTAAGCAAATGGGTCATGTGACATATGTGAGTATTTCATGGTCAGATACAAGCACTCAGGTGGGTGTGTACTTTGGTGTTGGCCTGTCACATACTGAGTTGAAGGACACCTGTATTTATACCGATGGAGGGGGAAATAAAGTACTGAGCATAAAATGAACAGGAAAAAAGGTTCATCTGGAGCAAGAACCTTTTCTTAAGTCAAAGAAAGTTCCCTGAAGAAAAGTTAGACCAACATATACGGAGACAGATGGACGGACAGACAGAGGCTCCTGGTTCCAATGGAAGGTTTCTGCTGTTCAGACAAGTGTCATGCAATTGGAACCACTCATTTGAAGCTTGGACTTTACAGGCTGCTGCCATTTGGCGTTTTTTAAATAAACAAATTTGGAGAAAAGGGGTGAAGCTGTCGGAGCAAAATGGGTGATGAATGAGCCCAGGCTAAAACCATTAACTTCACCAAATATCTGCATGAAGTCATTTGTACTTAGGGTCAGGGTTAGGATCAGGGTTAGGGTTAGGATCAGGGTTAGGGTTAGGGTTAGGGTCAGGGTTAGGGTTAGGGTTAGGGTTAGGGTTAGGGTCAGGGTTAGAGTTAGGGTCAGGGTCAAGGTTAGGGTAAGGGTTAAGGTGGTGCAGTGGTCAGCACCTTCACCTCACAGAAGGTCCAGAGGTTGGTTCCAGCACCAGTTGGTGGGGGCCTTTCTGTGGGGAGTTCACATGTCCTCCCCATGTCTGCATGGAGTCTGTCTGGGAACCCCCACCATCAAAGACATGCACCTGCACAGGTCAACTGGACTGGCAACACGTTTCAGATGTACCCGTCGGTGGCTGGGATAAGCCCTGGCACCCCTATGACCCTCACAAGGACTAAGCGGTTCTGAAAATGGATGGATGGAACCACAGCAATACTCCAGTTGAAATCTGCAGATGAGTGAGCTGTTGAACACAACTGTCAATCAAATCCCAGGTAGACACAGGAGGCAAGGGCTCAAAATGAAACCAAAGTGGACCACCAATGTGGACCACCGCAGTGACCAACGTGGACCACCAACATGGACCACCGCAGTGACCAACGTGGACCACCAACATGGACCACCACAGTGGACCACCAACATGGACCACCACCGCGGACCACCAACATGGACCACCAACATGGACCACCACCGTGGACCACCAATATGGACCACCACCGTGGATCACCAACATGGACCACCACGGTGGACCACCTACATGGACCACCACGGTGGACCACCAACATGGACCACCAACATAGACCACCACGGTGGACCACCAACATGGACCACCACCATGGACCACCAAGTACACAGACGTGTATTTCTTTCAGTGTACAGACGTGTATTTCTTTCAGTGTGCAGATGTGTATTTCTTTCAGTGTACAGATGTGTATTTCTTTCAGTGTGCAGATGTGTATTTCTTTCAGTGTACAGACGTGTATTTCTTTCAGTGTACAGACATGTATTTCTTTCAGTGTGCAGACGTGTATTTCTTTCAGTGTACAGAAATGTGGGCTGTATTCTACCTTTGAATGTGTATTTATTCTTCTGTTCTATCATATGCTTTGGTTCTGTTCTTTCTGTCTTGTACAGTCACTGTGTAACTTCAGTTTTAAAGGAGCTGATGGTTTTCTTGCTTTGATTGATCCTTATTCAATAAAGGAATATCATGTTACTCTTTGTGTATTTATATTTATATATCATATATAGTCTATGGGAAACTGTCAGTTATCTAAGTATAAATAACACAGAGACTGAAAGGGTAAATGTAATCAAATTCCTTGGAATAACTTTACACAGAAAGTGAAGTTGTTCTATGTCCTAGTTCATGGAGGTGTGGCTGAACACTGACTGAACTAATACTAATCCAATCACCATTATTCAGAAAAGGCCAATACCACTGATAAATAAATTGCAAAACTGCAAAATCATCTAAAATCATAATCTATTTAAAATTATTGAAATTAATAATCACAAATGGTTACATAATGACAGTGGGTCTAGTTACCGTGATTCCATTGTGTAACTGGCAGTGGAATAACTACTGGTTCCATTTGTGGTGACTATTGACTGAGATAAGGGATGAGATTAAATAAATCCTGAATTTAGCCTGGTCAGGAGCAGGCATACTCCACAGAATAAATCTCCATGGTAACTTATATCACAACATATCCTGCTTTCCCATATCCACATATCCTGCTTTCCCATATCCTGTGCAACTGGATCAAGGATAAGTTGAGCCAGGATAACCAACATATCCCAGCTTAATCCCTTATCCTAGTTTTGTGCAACAGGCCTCTGGACTGTGTCACTGGTTCTCAGTCTGACTCTTGTATCCAGGTTTATCCACGTTCAGATGCACTGGTGGATTCAAACACATGGAGGTATTTGTTCCACTGTTGGCGTGAAATATCTCATATCTGTGTTTGGGAGTTTCCAGTTGCACAGGGTTCTGGTTTTTAGAGGCTTGTACTTATGGATTAAAGGACATGACAGGAACGCAGCATTAGCCTGATCGTTGTTGTTCCACTTCCTGTTGCACCATCACAGTCACGTGTTCTATGGAAACTCAACAGCCATCCCCCGTCACACTTGTGGTCAAGCCTTACTTTCCCTGCAGCGTGGGGGTGTGATTTCACTCCATACAACAAGTAAAGGTTGAATTACAGATGCATGCATCATTTCTGTCATTTTCATGAAGAGAAAATGAATTTGAATCTCAAACTTTAGGCATGACAAGTCACCAAATAAAGATTGTAAATGGACATCTGCAGCATTTAGGAGTGATCGCAGATCCATACAAACAGCTGATTCAATAAGTGGCTTCACGCTGAAGACACGCCCCTTTTACTCCTTGGATACACTCCAATGTTTGAAGGTAGGAATACAAACAACATGATTTACTTCTGTTTATCTCCACCTGTTTCAACTTTCAAATTAAGTGTTACATGTCAGACAGCAGAGGGCGAGTTTTTTTTCCTGTTTTCCTGCCTCCCTTTTTTTCTGCAGGTAATTTCCAAATTGGTTTCCACCTGGGCATGCTGAGCCACCTGTGATTGGATTCTGCAGACTCCAGCCAGCTCTCAGAGGACAGATGAAAAGCCCCACACACACACACACTTCTCAGGTCCTGCTACCATGCAACTTTTTTTGTGAGCCTTTTTCTGTTTGTCTTAAGGCTGTTTGGTGTAAGGTTTGGGACACAGGTGAGTTTAGGGTGCTCTGTACATTTTTGTACTCATGCAGCTTTCATCTTTTGTTTAGCACACTAGGTTTATTGGTTTGTGCCACTGGTGTGTGTTTTTGTGACAGCAGTTTGGAGATGACTTCAGGTGTTCATTTTGTGTTTCTGTTTCCTCTATCGAGATGCTCAGTTAGGCCCGGTCTTGTTCTATTAATTTCATTAATTTGGCACAACCACCACTGTCCCAGCCTCTGCCACATTTTTCTGGCCTTGTGTTTTTTGTTAGCGGCCTGCATTTGAGTTATTCATTCATTCATTCATTCATTCATTCATTCATTCATTTTCTGAACCCACTTTACCCTCACTAGGGTCACGGGGGTCACATGGAGCCTATCCCAGCTACATAGGGGCGAAGGCGGAGTACACCCTGGACAAGTCACCTGTTAATCGCAGGGCTGACATACATACATCGTAGACAATCACTCTCACATTCACACCTATGGGCAATTTAGAATAACCAATTAACCTATCAGTGCACATCTTTGGATGGTGGGAGGAAGCCGGAGTACCCGGAGAGAACCCACATAGACACAGGGAGAACATGCAAACTCTACACAGAAAGGTCCCATCCCCATCAACTGGTGTTGTAATTGAACCCAGGACCTTCTTGCTGTGATGAGTGCTAACCACTGCGCCCCTGCATTTGAGTTATTAAAGGAATAAATAAAACTAATTGTACGTGACTCTTGTTGACTTGCTCTTTTTTGGCTGTCAGGTTACTGTCAGACTTAACACAGACTTTTTGTAAATGTCTTCTAGACTGTTTTAAATTAAAGAGCACATTTATGACATTTTGATCAAAATCACAGTTGTTCTGTTTTTGTATAACTAATCACTTCTGTAATGTTTTTAAGAAAATCATTAGCTGTTGTATGTTGAAATTATTTCCTGTTTGTACAAAATATTTGTTGTGATTCCAGCTGAAGTGTCTTCACTGCCTCTGTACAAATGGCACACACACACTTTTGTTTCACTGTTAAAGCTATACTTACTAATGTGGCATTTCTCACAGCACTTTGTAAAAATTTGAACATGAACAACCCGCCTCCCTCCAAAGCCCTGCCCGCTTCCCCCTGCCTGAACTCTGATGCTCCCCTCCTCTCACCTGATTCGCACGGTGGAAGCGGAGGTCCAATCCGCTTCGGCGTGTCTGCGGACCCCTCCCTCAGTAATCGGATACATCATCCACCTACCGTGGCTCCTGTTTCATTAGTAGACCCTGCATTTAAGGGTCTGGTCTGTGCAGCACTGGATCAGTGTCTTCACTGCACCTCATCAGCTGGGAGATGAGGTGCCCAGGCGATGGGTGCGCGCACTGTGAACACGCGGCCTCCGCAAATTTTCCGTGGACATTTGAGGTTTCATAATCCATACATTTACATCATCACTACATCATCCTACATTGTGTGACACCACGTACATGTACGTGTATGACTCCCGCAGTCATAAAAGCTGACCTATGTGCAGACCTGTTTGTTTAGTCCAGTACACCAGACTTCTGGACTTTTATCTCCATCCTTCATTCATCAGACTCCTGTTTGTTCCCCTTAGCTGTTGTTTCTGTTAATAAATCCATTTTTCCCTTCATATGCATTTCAGTTCAATCCATACACATCCTAGACAGGAGGCTGTGGTCAGTGACAGGAGGAGCAGCATGAGTGAAGCATCAGATTCAGAGGTACTCATATCGGATGCCGGAATGGCAATAATGGATGATTGACAGGAGGCTCAGCCAGGTTTGGCCAATTTTTTCATTTGAACCAAATAAAATGATTGGTCAGAATTTTATTAGAAATATGAGCAATATATGAGAATTAAACATTTTTGAGTTTCAATACCTGGTGGATTTCTTTTACATTTTAGTTTGACACATGCTTATTAGGTGCATTTGAAGATGACAAAAAAAAGTGTAAAAATGCCACATCATACGGTATAGCTTTAAATAAAGAACCAAACATTGTCCAAATGTTAAGCACTTTTATGCGTTCCTATATTTTTCTGTATTTCGAGGGATAACAAATTCATCCCCATTGTAGCTTTTCCAGCAAAGACTGAGATGGAGGTTTGTCTTACACACGATGTTGACCGTTGACCTAGACTAGGTCAGCGTACAGATACGTACATACATTTCACATTCATGTTTGTTTCAATATTGTAATTTTCAAATCTACTTCAAGTGTTGATTCAAAAAGATCAAAAACACAATTAAATACAGTTTTTAAAAAATGAACTGAAACATGCCAAATAAAAATGTTCCTTGGTCCTTCAGTTCACTCGACTGCCTCTGTAAAGTCCATGACACACTGGAGATCATCATTTACTTTCAGTGCGAGTCCAACTGGACCTTTTCTTCACAGCCTTTTAACATTCACTCTACATTTTCCAGCTGGCCTGTGCACCTGGGACCCGCCCCCTGGCAGTGATTGACAGCTCTGATGTGAAGGACACAGATTTACCTTCAGGTTAGTCCATAGGAGGAGAATGTCATCACTAATACCAGGAGGTAAATGTTGAAATGACAGTAATACACTTTTTCATTTTACATAAATACAAGGTTATAATTCACATGTCAAACAATCACAATAATAATGATTTCTTCTTTTTTTTTTTAATTCATGAAGTGTCATTCCATTTTTCTTTTTGCTGATTTTCTGTTTTTGGATCCTGCTGACAGAGGGGGTCGATACAACTCTGTATTTTCACTTTTCGTACATGAACTACACAGTCTGACCTAGTTTGGATTACACTACATTTTAATAAGCTTATGAAATGTCGCAATATTCAGTATGCTCAGTTATTAACACATGACTGAACTTAGAGTTGATCAACTGGACCAACTGGACTGACTGAGCTGACTGGACCAACTGGACCAACTGAACCGACTGAACCGACTGGACCAACTGAACCAACTGAAGCACCTGAACCAACTGAACCACCTGAACCAACTGAACCAAACGGACCAACTGAACCACCTGAACCAACTGGACCAACCCCATATTATAACACTGACCCACAGACTGGTACTGTAGACACTAGGCATAATGTGTAATACTGACCCACAGGGGGAGTGGTCTTAAGAACCTACAGGGGGAGTGGTCTTATGTGTGGGTTTTACTCCCAACTTATGTGTTAGGGTCATAAGTGGGATGTGTCCCTGGAGGTAGGGTCGTAAAGGGGGTGTGTCCCTGGGGGTAGGGTCATAGAGGGGGTGTGTCCCTGGAGGTTAGGGTCGAAGAGAGGGTGTGTCCCTGGGGGTTAGGGTTGAAGAAAGGGTGTGTCCCTGGGGGGTAGGGTCGTAGAGGGGGTGTGTCCTTGGGGGTAGAGACGTAGAGGGGTTGTGTCCCTGGGGGTACGGTCGTAGAGGGGGTGTGTCCCTGGGAGTAGGGTCGTAGAGAGGGTGTGTCCCTGGGGGTAGGGTCGTAGAGGGGGGGTGTCCCTGGGGGTAGGGTCGTAGAGAGGGTGTGTCCCTAGGGGTAGGGTCGTACAGGGGGTGTGTCCCTGGGGGTAGGGTCATAGAGGAGGTGTGTCCACAGTATACACACAGTATATACATAGTATACATACAATATACACACAGTATATACACAGTAGACATGCAAAATATACACAGTATACATATAGTATACACAGAGTATATACTAGGCCTTTAACGGTACACAAAATTTTCGGTTCGGTATGTTTTTGGTTTTGAAAGCCACGGTTCGTTTTTTTTTTCAGTTCGGTACGGGAAGAAAGAAAACCCCTCAAAATGTCTTTAATACATTTATGAATTTTTGAACATTTTTCCCCCAATTTTTGTACACAATAGAATATAGGAAAACAGGAATAATATAATTCTGCTGCTATAAATCAAATAGAGAATAAAATAAATTATTAATATTACTAAATGTATTTTAAACATTAGTATTGCACTTTTCCCTGACAGGTAGTTTTGAACAAACAAAAAAAATCTAATCACAGTTCTGTTAGTTCACATTCTTCATAAAAATATCAACAAAAAAATTCTGCATGAAGTGCAACATTAACAGGAGGGTAAACTGGTATTCTGTTTAAACAAACTGAAGAGCAACACTGACAACAAACTTAAGCAAATTATTTATTTTAGGACAGCTAACAAACTGTTTAGGACACTGTGTGTATTTGTGTGTGTGTGTGTGTGTGTGTGTGTGTGTGCACGCGCGTGCGTGCAAGGTGTGATTTGTCCGGGGGATGGTTTGTTTGTTGTTTTTTTGTTTTGTTTTTTTGGTCAGAGCCGGGGTGGGGTGGGGGGGTGCGGTCCGGTCCATAACTAACGTAACTATCGCTGGCGTGAAACAAAAGTGAAACTTTATTTTTATATACTTTCAACGGCCAACTCCGAGTTCTATTCCTCTGTTCAGTGTGCGTGAGAGAGAGACACAGACAGAGCTAGTGTAAGTGTTTTAGAATTACCGTAGTTCCTAGGGGCCAAACAACGTTCGTCTTATCACCGTCTCTTTCCACGTTGTTGTCTTTCACCGGGACCTGAAGTGATCCCAAACAGGACTGTAATGATGGCGGAGGGTCTTCAGTCTCTTCCTTCCAGGTTCACATCATATTTTTTTTTTTTTACCTTATATCAGCGGCTATTTCATATTTCGGGTCAATGTGTGCGTCCTTCAATATGTCCGTGTGAAACTTGCGCGGATTTAAAGTTCCGCATCAAACAATGTCTTTCGTTCCTTTTTCTTTTTCTCATCATACTGTGCCGTTTCGGTACAGCTGTGTACCGAACCGAATAGGTATGTACCAAAACGGTTCGGTTTGGTACGTGTACCATTACAGGCCTAGCATATACACAGTATACATACACTATACATATAACACAGTGTACATGCAGTATACATACAGTATATACACAGTATACATACAACACAATGTACATATAGTATACATACAGTATATACACAGTATACATACAGTATCAATGCATGAAAAGTGGGGTTTTCGTCAGTTAACATCACTGTAAATTGCTGTGGAACTTCAAATTAACACCTACGAGTGGGAATTTGAAGTCAGCACAGAAAATTCTCTCTAACTGCCTGGAATTGCTGTGAATTCCCACCCTCTGGTTAGAGAGGCTTGGCAATAACCCCTCCCCCCGCCCCTTGGGCTATGTGAGGTTTTCGTATGTAAATGGTCCTGCTGTGAGGTATACAAACGCAAATGGAGTCGTACATGACACAGCAGTTTACAGTGGAGGTGAGACAACTCATTCCGTGCGTTTACACGACAACTTTTATTCCTGGTTTAATCTGAATAAACATTAGATCCTATTTAAGATGCCCATGTAAACACCTTATTCCAGTTGAAAAAGAATAGTTCGAATTAAATTTAAATCCGAATAAAGTCACTGGTTTTATCCCCTTTTAATTCTGAACTAAATTATTCATGTAAACCTTTTATTCTGTTTGGACTTTATTCCTGCCATTCTGCGCATGCTCGTTGTCTTGTCCTGTCGCGATGACGCACACAAGTTGTCTTTTTTGTATCTATGTTAGCATTAAGACCTGCTGAACAGGGCCAAAACCTATTAGTGAACTGTTTACAATCTTCAGCTATGGTTAAGAAAATGCATGAAAAATAAACAAAAGGAGGCAAAAATTCCACTCTTTCAAGGGCTCGAATTATGATATTATATTATCTAACATATCAGTCATTTAATGGTGTACACGGTGTCTTAATTAATGGACCGTTAAGATGCCAATGGGACCAGATCAAGCGAAAGTGAACATCAGTGTCATAAATTGAAATTTCACCTATCATTACTTAAATAGGCTAATTTTTAACTTCAGAACTCTATTTTATTGAACTGTTTACAAAATTTCAGTATCACTTGTAGAAAAAAAGAAAGACATAATCAATATAAAATTAACGTAAAAAGGACTAAAATATGTAAATGCACTATTAATGCACTTTAATAATATTTGTTCTTGCTTGTATCGGTGATATTTCAAGTCTGTGAATTTGAAGGAACTAACAATTCAACAGTACAATAATATAGAAAGGTTCGGTCCAATCCAATTATTAGTCAAATATGCTCTGCTATTATCTGTATATATCACTGCAGTTGGAATATGTATGTAAATAAAAGTTTATTAGCATATTTGTCGTGCTTTAGTTAAAGCAAAGTCTTTTACTCTGACTACTGAACAAAGGTAGAAATTGCTGTCCCTGTGTCACAACATATTAGCATTTATAAAAACTTATCATTTCAATATTTTTATCCAATATTGATTACAATTGTACTTTAACATCATAGCTAAAGCCCTGTGATTCATTTAGGATCCATTTCTTATGAGACCATCATGTTTTGTACATGCGTTTCTGAAAGGTGAAAAAAACAAAAAAAAAAACATTAATTTTGAGTCCCTGTGTCACACTCAGTAATTGTAAGTATTTTTACCCAAAATTTTCTTTCTGTAAATTGCAACATGTCATGTGAAAGTATGTACTCAGACTTATTCATACATGCATTAAACATGGAGATAAGTTATTTAGTTTTCAACACAGAGACTGTTGAACAGGAAGTGTGTCCCTGTGGCACCGCTGGATCTAGTCCAATGAATTAATTTAATTTTTATTAACAATTTTATGAATGAACTACATTAACATTTAAATATGGCATTAACTTTGTACATTTACATTGTTTCTACCAGCTTCGTGTGTTGCCTAATATTTACCTAACTTTCCGTTTCTCCATCCTAACCAAGGATGTCTGTTTTTGAATTCCCTTGTCTGATTCTCACTCCACAAGGATGGTCAGGTCCAGTTCTCATCTACAACGCGCGTGCACGCACGCACGCACGCACGCACGCACGCACGCGCACACACACACACACACACACACACACACACAGAGCTGCAGCCGCATCTCATTAATTTTGTAACATTTAATTTGAATATTATTTTATTTCCAAATCATTATTTTTTGTTTATTATTTTGACATTTGTTATGTTGTAATTTACAAATTATTTCATTAATTATTTAGTCAGTTTATATTATATATTCTTTTATTATGTTTCCTCTTGCCTTTTCTTAATATTTTGGTTCCTGCCTATTGGTTGTAGTACGACCTGTTTTGGCGTGACACGAGAGTAAAGTCCATTATGGAGTGCGAGCGGTGTATGTTGTGCTGATCTGCTGATAATAAAGCTGACTGAAACTGTCTTGCCATTTGGTGATTATTAGCACGGAAGACAACAAAACATATCAACACCAAGAATACCATTGTAACCCACATTACCCACAGCCCTGGTGAGACAAGCAATATATCAGGGTTACAATTTCAACCAAACCACCACTTAGCTAGTGTTTGATATAATTCAAAATGCCAGTCACTCGCTGTTACAATAGCGGTTACTATTTTTATAATAACATAAGGAGTTACACTTACCAGGTAGGACGGTGGCGTCAGCAGACTGTTCTTCTGTACCATCAGGTAAAGCTGCTGTGGCCTCTGCAGTCATCAGGCTTTCTTACAGTAATACTAGCGTTAGCAGCAGCCACAGCTGTGCTGTCCTCCAAAAGCAGCAGTAGTAATGGTGGACTTACTGAAACACTGAAACAGTGTCATTTGGCTTTCTTTTCTTTTCATTTTTTCAACACTATCCTTCACTGACTAGTGTTAGACCAGTCGTTCCCACTGTACAATTTGACTACTTCCGTAGCTGTAAACGTCAGGTAGTGTTACGCTTGATGGAAGCCCCATATGGTCCAAAAGTGTCCACTTTGTACCACAGAGAAATGGAATTTATGAACGGTAAAGTGAAAGTTATGTCATAAAATCGTGGCGATATGTATCTTTGCGCATTTTCAGTGGTTATACGGAAATTTGGGACCTTTTGTAGTGGGTATATGGCGTATACCTGCGTATCACGTAGACTACACCACTGAGTGAAGGAAACAACAGACAGTATGAACCAGAGCAAGGGTAAGATTTTAAAGAGCCTGGATCCATTCGGCTCTATAGAAGTAAATGTATGCTTTTTCTGAACTATTTGTATTTTGTTTTCACAGACTGAGCTCACCCCACAATGTAGCAGTGACTTCTCATTTAATGGCAGCTCTAGCAGCAAGTCCAGGCTTGAATGGAGTAGGAAGTGGAGTCCTGTTGATTAAGTAACTTTAATAGTTTTTTGTGTTTTGCTTCTCTATTGTTATAATCCTATGCATCTATTTTTTTTACTCTTCCTAACTTGTATATTTTAATTCCAGTGGCCTGTAAGACATAATGAAACAGTCCGATGGAACTAGCTACAGCTAACCAGATCTTGCTGTCCAGGCTGAAGCCATGAAAATTTCAGCCCACAGCAGAGAATAAAGACGGTAAGATTTATAAGAATCTGTATTTAATCTTAACCTATCACAAACGCCGCACTCTACTATTCTGTTAGCCTCACAGTGCAGCACTGATGGTACTTCTGTCTTTACAGCAGCTGGAGGCAAAAGAGGGGTGAACTGGCCAACAAGGAGGAGATTTTTGGAGGGGGATCACAATTGATATGACGTCCGATGAAGAAGATGGTACTGCTGATGGGACATCTGGGTTAACTGTAAGGCCTCCATCCTTCCAGAGTCTGGAGCTCTCTAACCTTTGTGCTGCACTCCAACAGACACTACAGCACAACCCAGCATATGTTCTACCCACCACAGAAGACTGGACTGGACCACCCTCAGAGAAGCTGGCACCAACACTTATCTGATGTGAAGTCTTTAGGTCAAAGACAAAACTTACTTCATAAGTTGTATAAATTACTTTCATAGGTTACAATAACTTAATAATAGATAAATAAATATGTCAAAATCTGTTAAAAGGCAGTTGGCTTAAGAATTTAAAAGAGTGAGATGTTGCCTCTTTAAGGATCTTTGTGTTCGCTATGCGCTAAGGTTGTATACAGAGTGAGCGCTCATTTGCTAGAGATGATCTTTGTTGTATATTTCCCGTTTGCTATTTTCTCTGCAGTTAAAGTTCAGAAAAACTCATGTACGCCAAGTGTGTTCTACTACTTTGTGCCTTGGAAAATGTTCGTCTTTGTAAGTGTATATATCCAAAAACAATATTAAGTCCTAGATGCTGGTTGATTGAAACTGTTATGTGATGTAATGAAGCTAACGTGTATGCTATTCAAGCTAGCGATGTGAGTGCATTACATGTGTAACTTAATTAACAATAACTGTCTGTTAGTAATTTAAGTCGTATGTATTTTGTATGTTGCAGTTACAAAAACGTTAAAGAAAACGTCAAGTATAGGAGAACCTCCAACTCAAAAAAGAAAGCCTTGTTTGGACTCTATTTTTGTTAGCTGGCTGTCTAGCTGCACAGTCACATGTTGTGAGGACTGCACATCTGATTTTTACTTACTTTGTTAAATTCTAAGTTATTTTTAATTTGAAAATGTTGTAATTTTTATTAATTCTAAAAGTTTGTTTTAAGTTGAAAGTGTTGGCACTTCTTTCTTAAATATGTAAGTGTGCTTTTTGCGTTCTGCATTTTAACCCTTTTATGCACAAATTATGAGAACCTTAATCAAATTTTTTTTCCTGAGTGTTTTTATTCTTCTTTAGGTATGAAAACAACAATGCGATTGAAAATGTTCTTCTGAAAAACAAACAAACAAACAAATAAATAAATAAACATTTTTTTTAAAAATGAAAAAAATAAATTCTTATAAACCTATTTTTCATGAAGTTGCAAAAATATCCACTCAGCTCAAAACTCAAAATATCCACACGTTTAATTTTTTACGCACAGAAACATGTATTTACTGATAAATTGTGTGAAAACTATGGGGAGGGCTTGTGATTCTTGGGGTTTATGCTCAGGAGAGATCTACATAATGTTACCAATTCATGTCAGAAAAGATATGTAGTGTCTTAAAACTTTAATAAAGATTTGTGTAAAAAAAAAAATAAAATAAAATCCATGAATATACAAGAGAACAGCTGTAGAATAGCTGTCCACTGTAGTGACCACTATGCATGAAAGGGTTAATAAAGCTTGTCTTTATTTTTTAACATGATCTTGGCAGTCCTGTTCTTTCTTAATTGATATTGGTGGTGATGTTTTCAGCATATGAATTATTACCCTGCCACAATAAATAAATGAATAAATAAATACCTGAGTAATAAACACATCATTATTATTATCATTGTTGTTATTATTATTATTATTATTAATAATAATAACAATAATATTTTTTATTGGGTGGGGCATATTATAATGCTGCACAGATGACCAATCACATGTGAGCTGTCCTTTTGAAATGTCTGTGGTAACATCCAAGGGATTGCTATAAAAAGGAAAAAAACAAAACAAAAAACATCCAATGGGTGTCTCTGTGGCCAGACATGGCAGGCACTAGTGACATTCAAATGTAAATTAGGGCCATTCACACCTCTGTGAGGTGTCAACGTTTATGGGGTTGATAATCTGTTTTTTTATGCAGTGTATACATACAGTACATACACAGTTTACATACAGTATACATATAGTATACATACAGTATATAACACAAATATCAAAAGAGGGCAAATCAATTTAAATTGAATAATACAAACACGCATTCTTCTGCCATTGCAGGATGGAGGGGGGGGGGGGGGGGCACTGGTCCCTCCCTCTCCCTCCTTCAGGCCACATTGTGGAAGACAGCACAGGCTACAGTGATGTCGCATGACCTCAAAGGGCAGACCCTTAAGTGGTGAAGACAGTGAAAGTGTTCCTTCAGTACATCAAAGTTCATTTGGATCCTGGTCCTTGTCCTGGTATGGGCATGACTAGGCCTGCTGGACAAAATGATTGTAGGTAGGCTGTCCCCCAGACAGACCCCCTGTCCTCCAGATAGACCCCCTGTCCCCCAGGCAGATCCCCTGTCCTCCAGGTAGGCTCCCTGTCCCCCAGATAGACCCGCTGTCCCCCAGAAACACACCAGACAGTTCACCTGTCAGTACAAAACCTCAGCATCACAACCTCATAAATACAGTGACATTGTGGACACAGATCTGACATAAACAGTGGTTCTTAACAGAGGTTGTGGTTCACCTGGTGATCGGTGCTGACAGATTCCACAGGTCTGATAAACTCAGGAGTCATGGACCAAACCAGAACCAGACCACTGAGACACAACACTGGTGAGACAGTCAGCATGGACCATGTGAAATGATAAGAAGAAGAATATTAAACCAAACAATGAACGGTGTTCATTAACTGATAAGATCAGGGAGACATACGGAGATAAGATAAAATATAAGATAAGATAAAAGAAAAGGTAAGATATAAGGTAAGATAAAAGATAAGATATAAAATAAGACAAGTTTTATTTCTCCCAAAGGTAAATTCAGTGAAGTCAGTGAGCTCTTCTGTTTATCCCAGTTTTATAGTCTAATACAGTTCCGCTTACAGTTTCAGCTGATTCCTAATCCAACTGTGTTTTCCCAGATGTTCTTGAACTCTTTGGTTCTACTGCTGATGGTGACAGTGGAACAGTCAGTGTGTATTTGTGCTCTGCTTCCTCATTCAGGCGGTCTGCAGTCCTGTCACAGTCTGGCTCTGGTTGGTTTAGAACTGTGGTGGTGTTGCCTTTCTGTTTGATTTGGTTCTTTACATCCTCTAAGACTAAATGAGGAGTTCTGTGTCTGACAGGAAGAGTACTCTGCTCTAGTTTCCATGGTGAATCAGTGAATCTGTGATCGATGTCGGGGTCTGTCTATGAATCCGTGTACACACTGATCCAGGATGAGTTCCACCTGGTGGATAGATCCATGACTGTTGATCCTGGTTCGGTCTGTGTGGAACAGATTAAACCTGGATGCTCTGGTTTTTGATTGGTTGAACCTGGAGATCTGAATCCTAGTTTTGTGCAACGGGCCCCTGGTGTGGAAGGTTGCTGTTGAAAACTGTTTGGGACTGTTATTTAAAATGGTGTTATAAAAGCTCTGACGTCGTTCCTCCAGAGCTACAGCTGGAATGGGTCCAAACAGGGGGGTTGGAGCGTCCAGGGTGTGTATGAGTACTGCACCTTTGGGGTATTCTCATGTACTTTTTCCTCAGCTCCATTTAGGCCATCTGGAAGATTTGGTTCCTCTAAAGGTGAGTTCTTCGTGTTTTTTGTGTTCAGAGAAAACACCCACGTTAAAGATGAAGGATAATGTTCTCATAAAGTCGATCAAATGAACTTCAACATGTACAGCAGTTAAATGGAACAAACATGAATAAAAGAAATCCAACAGAAAACACAGACAAGGACTTCAAATATTGCACTTTACTACAGTATTTACATTTATTTTTGAACTTTAATTAAAGGATGAAAATGCTCAACCACTAGTCCAAACATTAGTACTGCACTATTTCAAAGGAATGTGAAATTGCTGTCTGTGCATTTCTCAGGGTCTGAAAACACTGTAACATTTGTTGTGAGGACCAGCTGTCATCATGTGGTGGAACAAACAAAAAGGGTCATTTTACTTGTGTACATACAAAGTAAAACCACAGACTTGTTGTATGTGAACATGTGAAGTTCTGCAATGAACACAGACTTTGATCAGAATTCATATGCAGACATGCAGTATTTTTGAAGAGATGGATTAGTAGATTTTCTGAGATGACTGGAGATCTTTAAGTATTGTCTTTGTGATTGTAATACACAAAGAAAACTTACTCAATTTCTGTACGTGCAAAAATACATGTGGATGTGCACCCATACATGTGCACATGCACCCATACATGTGTACCTGCACACATACATGTGCACATGCACCCATGCATGTGAATGTGCACACATACATGTGTACATGCACCCATACATGTGGACGTGCACACATACATTTGTATGTGCACACATACACGTGCACGTGCACCCATACATGTTGACGTGCACACATGTGTACATGCACACATACATGTGCACGTGCTCCCATACATGGGTTCTTGCACTCACACATGTGGATGTGCACCCATACATGTGCACCCATACATGTGGACATGCACACATATGTATGTGTACCCATACAGGGGTACTTGCACCCAAACATGTGGAAGAGCCCACACTCCTGTATGTGCTGTCTTTAAGCATATTTACATAACATATGGGTTTTTGGAGTTTTTCTTTGCTGAGGAGGGTCTGTGGATGGGTGATGTCCAGGACATTAACCCATTTTCTTCATCCACTGATTATTTGACTGTTGCTTATTTTCGTATTCATCTAAATCTGTAAAGCCCTATGAGGGAACCTTGTTGTGACATAGAGCTCTACAAATAAAACTGAGTTTAATTGAACATTTCAGGGCTATACTAGCTGAGGAGATTGGCGAACAGCGAGAGAGGAGGATATACAGCAGTGTCAGCGCTCCTCCGCAGGATTCAAACCGGTAACGCCGCAGCGGATGCACCGGCCACCGGCGCCTTCCTATATCTGACACAGATGTTTAATCACCTGTAGCTTCAGCGTTGTGTTTTCAGATAGAGACAGTTTGTTCTCTGCCACCTCCTCATCCACCTCCTCTTCATCTTCATCCTGTACTCTTTCCCGCGCAGCAGAGCAGCATCAGCACCACAAGCGTCGCGAGCCGCTCCGTGAGCTCCGTCCAGGTGGCTCGAGGAGGGCGAGCTGAGAAGAGAAAGAAGGAGGAGGAGGAGGTGAGGTAGAGGAGAAGACAGGACGAAGACGGTGGAGGAAATCCCGCGAGAAACGAGGAGATAGACAGACGGACAGATACACGCAGAAAGAGAGAGAGAGAGAGAGAGAGAGAGAGAGTGTGAGGAACCGCCGCACGTGAAGTGCGCGAGACCCCTGGGGAGAAGAAGGGACTAATCGTTAATTTGGAGAGCAACGACTATCTGTGTTTTTCGTTATACTCACGGAGAAAGAGGATCTCCGTTAAAGGTAAGAACAGACGCACAGTCCGCTTCTTCTGTTTCTCTGCCTTTTAAACACGGATTAAAAACGGAAAACGGCGCGAATTAACACCTGTCAGCCTCCATAATTGATTAATTAACTGCAAGCGCGAGTGATACCTTTGGACCAACACCGGCTGGATGGTACTGGTGGCCCGGTTCCGGTTCTGCTGCCTGCCTGCCTGCCTGGGATCACATCAACCCTGCTGTTCAACAACTACACGTCGGCCATGGTGTGGAAGAACCGTTTTATACCGTATGTCCTGCTGGGCTGAATTCACTGTTTAACGGGCACCTGTTTGATCTGATATTAGTCTGATTGTCGGTACCCGGTGTGTCCGGTGTTTTTAGTCTGAGAGTAGGTACCCGGTGTGTCCGGTGTTTTTAGTCTGACACTAGGTACCCGGTGTGTCCAGTGGTTTTAGTCTGATAGTAGGTACCCGGTGTGTCCGGTGGTTTTAGTCTGACAGTAGGTACCCGGTGTGTCCGGTGGTTTTAGTCTGACACTAGGTACCCGGTGTGTCCGGTGGTTTTAGTCTGACAGTAGGTACCCGGTGTGTCCGTTGGTTTTAGTCTGACACTAGGTACCCGTGTGTCCGGTGGTTTTAGTCTTGACAATAGGTACCCGTGTGTCCGGTGGTTTTAGTCTTGACAATAGGTACCCGTGTGTCCGGTGGTTTTAGTCTGAGAGTAGGTACCCGGTGTGTCCGGTGGTTTTAGTCTGATAGTAGGTACCCGGTGTGTCCGGTGGTTTTAGTCTGATAGTAGGTACCCGGTGTGTCCGGTGGTTTTAGTCTTGACAGTAGGTACCCGGTGTGTCCGGTGGTTTGAGTCTGACACTAGGTACCCGGTGTGTCCCGTGGTTTTAGTCTGATAGTCAGTACCCGGTGTGTCCGGTGGTTTGAGTCTGACACCAGGTACCCGGTGTGTCTGGTGGTTTTAGTCTGACACTACGTACCCGGTGTGTCCGGTGGTTTTAGTCTGACACTAGGTACCCGGTGTGTCCGGTGGTTTTAGTCTGACAATAGTTACCCGGTGTGTCCGGTGGTTTTAGTCTGACACTAGGTACCCGGTGTGTCCGGTGGTTTTAGTCTGAGAGTAGGTACCCGGTGTGTCCGGTGGTTTTAGTCTGAGAGTAGGGACCCGGTGTGTCCGGTGGTTTTAGTCTGACACTAGGTACCCGGTGTGTCCGGTGGTTTTAGTCTGAGAGTAGGTACCCGGTGTGTCCGGTGTTTTTAGTCTGAGAGTAGGTACCCGGTGTGTCCGGTGGTTTTAGTCTGACAGTAGGTACCCGGTGTGTCCGGTGGTTTTAGTCTGACAGTAGGTACCCATGTGTCCGGTGGTTTTAGTCTGACACTAGGTACCCGGTGTGTCCGGTGGTTTTAGTCTGACACTAGGTACCTGGTGTGCTTGGTAGTTTTAGACTGACAGTAGGTACCCGGTGTGTCCCGTGGTATTAGTCTGATACTCAGTACCCGGTGTATCCGTTGGTTTTAGTCTGATAATAGGTACTCGGTGTGTCCGGTGGTTTTAGCCTGATAGTCAGTACCCGGTGTGTCCGGTGGTTTTAGTCTGATAGTAGGTACCCGGTGTGTCCGGTGGTTTTAGCCTGATAGTCAGTACCCGGTGTGCTCGGTAGTTTTAGTCTGACAGGAGGTACCCGGTGTGTCCGGTGGTTTTAGTCTGACAGTAGGTACTCGGTGTGTTCGGTGGTTTTAGTCTGACACTAGGTACCCGGTGTGTCCAGTGGTTTGAGTCTGACACAAGGTACCCGGTGTGTCTGGTAGTTTTAGTCTGATAGTAGGTACCCGGTGTGTCCGGTGGTTTTAGTCTTGACACTAGGTACCCGGTGTGCTCGGTAGTTTTAGTCTGACAGTAGGTACCCGGTGTGTTCGGTGGTTTTAGTCTGACACTAGGTACCCGGTGTGTCCGGTGGTTTTAGTCCGACAGTAGGTACCCGTGTGTCCGGTGGTTTTAGTCTTGACAGTAGGTACCCGGTGTGTCCGGTGGTTTGAGTCTGACACTAGGTACCCGGTGTGTCCGGTGGTTTTAGTCTGACAATAGTTACCCGGTGTGCTCGGTAGTTTTAGTCTGACAGTAGGTACCTGGTGTGTTCGGTGGTTTTAGTCTGACAGTAGGTACCCGGTGTGTCCGGTGGTTTTAGTCTGACACTAGGTACCCGGTGTGCTTGGTAGTTTTAGACTGACAGTAGGTACCCGGTGTGTCCCGTGGTTTTAGTCTGATAGTCAGTACCCGGTGTGTCCGTTGGTTTTAGTCTGATAATAGGTACTCGGTGTGTCCGGTGGTTTTAGCCTGATAGTCAGTACCCGGTGTGTCCGGTGGTTTTAGTCTTGATAGTAGGTACCTGGTGTGCTCGGTAGTTTTAGTCTTGACAGTAGGTACCCGGTGTGTCTGGTGGTTTTAGTCTGACACTAGGTACCCGGTGTGTCCGGTGGTTTTAGTCTGACAATAGGTACCCGGTGTGCTCGGTAGTTTTAGTCTGACAGTAGGTACCCGGTGTGTTCGGTGGTTTTAGTCTGACACTAGGTACCAGGTGTGTCCGGTGGTTTTAGTCTGACAGTAGGTACCCGGTGTGTCCAGTGGTTTTAGTCTGACAGTAGGTACCCGGTGTGTCCGGTGGTTTTAGTCTGACAGTAGGTACCCGGTGTGTCCAGTGGTTTTAGTCTGACAGTAGGTACCCGGTGTGTCCGGTGGTTTTAGTCTTGACAGTAGGTACCCGGTGTGTCCGGTGGTTTTAGTCTGACACTAGGTACCCGGTGTGCTTGGTAGTTTTAGACTGACAGTAGGTACCCGGTGTGTCCCGTGGTTTTAGTCTGATAGTCAGTACCCGTGTGTCCGGTGGTTTTAGTCTGATAATAGGTACTCGGTGTGTCCGGTGGTTTTAGCCTGATAGTCAGTACCCGGTGTGTCCGTTGGTTTTAGTCTGATAATAGGTACTCGGTGTGTCCGGTGGTTTTAGCCTGATAGTCAGTACCCGGTGTGTCCGGTGGTTTTAGTCTGATAATAGGTACTCGGTGTGTCCGGTGGTTTTAGTCTGATAGTAGGTACCCGATGTGTTCAGTGTGTCCGGTGGTTTTAGTCTTGATAGTAGGTACCTGGTGTGTCTGGTGGTTTTAGTCTGACACTAGGTACCCGGTGTGTCCGGTGGTTTTAGTCTGACAATAGGTACCCGGTGTGCTCGGTAGTTTTAGTCTGACAGTAGGTACCCGGTGTGTTCGGTGGTTTTAGTCTGACACTAGGTACCCGGTGTGTTCGGTGGTTTTAGTCTGACACTAGGTACCAGGTGTGTCCGGTGGTTTTAGTCTGACAGTAGGTACCCGGTGTGTCCAGTGGTTTTAGTCTGACAGTAGGTACCTGGTGTGTCCGGTGGTTTTAGTCTTGACAGTAGGTACCCGGTGTGCTCGGTAGTTTTAGTCTGACAGTCAGTACCCGATGTGTCCGGTGGTTTTAGTCTGACAGTAGGTACCCGGTGTGTTCGGTGTCTTTCTTTCATGTTTCCTCATCTCCTTCAGTCACTGGAGTTAAACTGGTGTGGCTGATGTTCACAGGGTCTGTGGATCTGTGGTTTGTCTGTCAACTTTGGTGTGTGTGTGTGTGTTTATTTGTTGGAGATGTTACAGCCTCTGCAGTTTGGGTATGACTGGGAGAGGCTTTGGGTGAGTGGTGGGTGGTTTATGTATCCTGACTGTATTGACTAATAGCGAGGGGGTGCAGAGAGAGAGAGAGAAAGAGAGAGAGAGAGAGAGCGAGAGGGAGGGAGGGAGGGAGGGGGAGACAGAGAGAGAGAAAGGGAGGGGGGGACAGACAAAGAAAGAGAGAGAGAGAATGTGTGACTGTATGTGATGCGGGCTGCAGTGTGTGTGCGCGTGCGCGCGTTGGTCTCTGTGGGCTGTTGCGCAGCAGATGATGGAGGTTTGTGCACAACATCAACAGAAACAGACGCAGCCGCAGTTTGTTTATATCCAGAGCTTTGTGTGTGTGTTCATGGGTGCGTGTGCAGAAACGGAGAGATAGATGGAGCTGCAGAATGTGTGTGTGTGTGTGTGTGTGTCTGTTAGTTTTGTGGTTTTATATAAACGTGTGCACGTATGCGCTTGTGCTCGTGGACCCAAAGGGTTTTCCCTGCGTATTAAACCGCTTAAGTGTTTCCCCCTGTCCACCTGGAGGAGAGGACTACCTTAAATGTCAGGCCAAACACACACACACACACACACACACACAGCCCATTTTCTCTGTTCCTTCTGTTTGAGGGAAAGAAAACAGACGTTTTTATGAGACATGACCTGATTATCTCACAAATACTTAGAATAATATTTAAAAATCATTTTTTTAAGTACATTGTCATTTGATGTGATGCTATTTATTGGCCTGAGATAAATGTGTTGCTTAGTTTGAATGGAATGATGATAACAGTGGCTGTGTTGACCCTGATAACACTGGTCTACAATTTTTTAGAAATGATTTGCTTCAGACATTAAATGTGCTAAATGTTACGTATTTTAATAAGATTAATTGGAAAATAAATGACAAAAGTGCCGGTTTGCTGATGTTTTCAAGGTATATGATTAAGTGTTATTACACATATATATATTGGTTTATGTACATTTATATAATAGTTTTATAAATCTTCCACTAAATAGAACCTGTAAAGTGAATGTATTCTAATGTGCAGACAGTGTTTTGAAGTAGATCTTGTAGCTCTGAGACAAATATTCCTTTTGAGTCAAACCCATTCTCTTGTTAATTCTTGAGTTTCACATTTTGACCCAAGGCTGTATCTTGGAAAGTTCAGCCAACCAGCATTTTTGACTTGATTTTTCTTTATCAGTGACTCTCGTGGTAAAATTTCATTACTTTTATTCTGGAAGCATTTTCCTTGTAGACCAGTGTAATCAGAACACTGACCCACTGAAGGGGGTTCCATCAGTCAGTGGGATGGAAACATCTGACATGGAACCACTCAAACAGAGCAGGGGTGTCAAACTCATTTTAGTTCATGGGCCAGATTCAGCTAAATTTGATCTGAAGTGGGCTGAACCAGTAAAATAATAACACAATAATATATAATGTCAACTCCAAACTTTTCTCAATGTTTTAGAGTGAAAAAAGTTAATTTACATTATGAAAAGGTTTACCTCTACAAACTATCCTTTCAAAAGATGTGAATAACATGAACAAACTGAAAAAGAAGTGTAATTTTAACAATGTTCTGCCGTATCATTTACACATGTACATTATAACTTATAGATCACAGTGGATCTACAAATACACAAAACATTGAGTAACAGGCAGAATTTTGTTAAAATTGTAGTGACTTCTCTTAAGACATTTCAGGTTGTTCACTTTTTTTGCAAACTTGTACTTTGTTTTAGTGTAAATACATGAAAATATTTACATTTACAAAGAGAAATATTTGGAGTTGTCATTATTCATATGTTATTATGATAGTATGTTACTGGTCCTGCCCACTTGAGATTGAATTGTTCTGATGTGGAACCTGAACTAAAAGGATTGTTAATATTTAAGTGTAATTTTTGCATTTCACAAATTCCTCCCAAGGGCTGAACTGGACCCTTTGGTGGGCCGGATTTGGCCCCTGGGCCTCATGTTTGACACCTGTGCTGTAGAGAATCTAAGAACCACGGAACCACTCAAACCTGTAGAGAACATTTACATCTAAGAACCATGGAACCACTCAAACCTGTAGAGAACGTTTACATCTAAGAACCATGGCACCACTCAAACCTGTAGAGAACATTTACATCTAAGAACCACAGAACCACTCAATGGGATCGTTGGATTCTGGTGTGAATATGTGCTTTCTTCGGTCTGATTGTGGTGCACAGGGGTTATTTTAGGTGTCACAGGGGTTACTGTAGGTCACACAGGGGTTACTTTAGGTCACACAGGGTCACTTTAGGTCACACAGGGGTCACTTTAGGTCTAAGGGGTTACTTTAGGTCACACAGGGGTTACTTTCGGTCACACAGAGGTTACTTTCAGTCACACAGGGGTTACCTTAGGTCACACAGGAGTCACTTTAAGTCACACAGGGGTTACTTTAGGTCACACAGGGAGGACCAACAGGAAGGAGATAAACATAGTGCTTCAAAGGTTTAAGAATAGTTGAACGCCTCTATGGTCAAAAGTAGGAGGGGACATTGGACAGGCCAAAAAAAAGAGACTATTTTAGATCAGAATAATCGTCACGAAAAGTGTATGATCATGATTTATTTCCAGTTATTTTTGGTCCTGAGTGAATGTTGAAGAAACCAGATATTGATGGTTTTAAATCATTTGTAAAGATGCAAAACAAAATATGAAAAACAACATAAAACAGTCCCTCCAGGATTTCGCAGGCTTTTTTTGTGATTGTTGCGGCCTAAAATACCTGATTTTGTGGCAGCTTTTCCAAAAAATTGCGATGAAAGTTGCGATGATTTGAGGCTTCTTTTATTCAAGTCATGGAACATGGGCATTTACAAATGACCTAGAACAGTCTTTTTTGTGTTTTTAGCCTTAAAAAGCACCAGGAAGCAATGATTTTAAACAAAACAGAGTTTTTTTTCATTCATTCATTCATTTATTTGTTTTGAGCAGAAGAAAAAATTAAACATTTTTTGTGTACAAGGAATTAATATCAGAGCAAATACATTAATAAATAAAGATGATCAAGACAAAATATCAATTGCCATGTACACTGGTAATAACAAAATAAATTCAGTATGTACTGCTCAAAAAGGAGTGGGAAGAAGAAAACTTATTAAATCCCACCCCCATCTCACATTTATACGACCGAACACATGAGTTTTGCTTCCTTAATGATATAGTAGTACATTCAGGATTAGGGTTAGATGCATTACATGGTTAGACGGGTTACATGCACACACAGAGACTGACATGCAGACATAGAGAGACACACATGCACACACAGAGACACACATACACACACACACACACACACACACACACACAGACAGACAGACAGGCACACAGTGCAGCCAAACTTGGGTTGCTTTCTATCTAACACATTAGAGTAAACATTAATATTAACCCCAAGTTTAACGACTATTTTTGTTTGTGAGCTCCTTTTTTTAACTCCACACAGACTTGTGCTCGCATTCCCTCACGCACACGCACGCACGCACGCATGCACACACACACACACAATATAGAAAAAGGAAAGCGTGCCTTCACAAGTCACTTATTCTTCTCTTCTATTGCCTCATAGAGTATATCCGCGCTAACCTTAATCCTTTCAGCTCCTGCTATTATTCTGAATCCAATAGCCTCTGTCATTGGGACTTGTCTCGTCTGTCCTCTTCCATTTTCAGCCGTTTTCCTTGCATGTTTTGCGGCTGACAAGTGTCTGTGGAGTGGCGACTTTCATTTGTGTTCCACCACAGAACGGTATACTTCTGCTTTTGTGTAACACATCTGGAAACTGGCTTGCACGAACTTTGGCAGTGATATGTGTCGGTAAATGTGGATGTCATGCGTCGCGCATGTCTTCATCTTCTCAAACAAGGAAGTGAACATGATGATGTACATGTCACGTAGAGGGGGGTGGGAGATAAGGGGCTAAGGTGATTGGTCAAATTTGCGGAAAATTTGCGGTGATTGGACGAAATTGCAGCGCCGCGCAGAATTCGCGGTGATTGGTTGAGTTTGTGTTGTTAGTTGCAATCGCAACATTGCAAAATCCTGGAGGGACTGATAAAAGGGCCAAGGCCCAAGTTTTATTGTGTTTTTATGTATTTTATTGGTTTGCGTACAGCACTTTGGTCAACTCTGTTCCTTTAAAGCTGTTTTAGACTAACCCTAACCCTAACCCTCTAACCCTAACCTTCTAACTTGAACTCTAACCCTATAACCCTAACCCTCTAACCCTAACACAGGCCGGTTTACCTGAACACATGTCACTGTGGTGGTTTTATAGCTGCTTGCTCTGGGAGAGAGACTTGGTGTTGTCTCCTATCTCATGTCATATAATGAACAGTTTAAATGACAAGGATGTATAGAACATATTTGTGTATGAAAAAAACATATAATGGAGTGTGTGAGTCATTTTTCACCTGAACATAAAACTTGTAATAAAGCGAACTACAGAGGATAGTATTATTAGAAATGGTGATAAATCACTTAAGAAAGGTTAAATATAGATAAAACATAATTTGGGAACTGACACAATTCTAGGTCTTTATGGGTTGAACCTCTCATGTAGACAGTCCATGGCTGCATAACAGATCACAAACCAACCTCCACCAATGTGAGCTGACCTGGAATCTGTCCTTTAATGTTTCTTGGCACTGAAAATCTCTTGAGATGTCAGATGTCAGTCTTTTTCTTGTTTTACAGTTGTAATATTTGTTGAAGGGGTTTATTGCGTAACAGACCACTTCAGTCGATCTCCTGTCCTATAGTCTCCTTTTTTAAATTTTTGCTGCTCTGTACAAATGTTGCCTCAGCAGCTGCAAATGTGAATTATACAGACAATCTTATTGTCTTATAGTTTATCATGCCCCTTTGATTCTTTGTTTTTTTCCTCTTGAATTATGAAATAAATACTAAAAATCCAAATGTTCTCTCCCGCTGTTCAAAACGCGAAAAAACCCTCAGTAACCTCCTCCACATAAACATTCCTACCCGGAGTCTCAGGTCATCTTCATCTGTCCAATTCACCCTCCCACCTGCCCACTTGACTACCATGGGGTCCAGAGCTTTCAGCTGCTCAGCCCTCCGCCTCTGGAATGCCCTCCCGGAACACATAAAAAACTCTGACTCTATTACCACCTTCAAATCCAGCTTAAGACTTATTTATTCAGACAGGCCTACTCAATTCCATAATTTCGCTTTTATCTACTGCCATTGTATGTACCTATGTGTTTTATATATGTATATGTGCAATTTTAATTGTGTTTTATTTATTTTTAACAAGATTTGTACAGTGACCTTGAGTGTCCTGAAAGGCGCTTATAAATAAAATGTATTATTTATTATTATTATTATTATTATTAAGCACATAACAAGGCTGTACCAAGTGTCAAAAACATGACAGAAGGGGAGAATTGAAGAAAAGAGATGGAAATGACGAAAGAGAGTAAAAGTGGAGAAGTCAGAGTTTAAGGGAGGGCTTTAAGACCAAACAGAATGTACACACACTTGAAAACCCTCAGCCTTCAGTCCATGCCAAAGTTTTTGAACATACAGATGGACGGACGGACAAAGTGCCCCCCCCGCACTCCCCACAGACCTCAATCTGGACCTCAGTACATAATTCTACAAGTAACGTGACAGACCTGTATATGTCTGGGTATTACAGCCAAGTTCCACAATCAACTCCATTTCGATTCATGAGCTTATAAATCGATTAATCATGATTCGATTTGATCCAGTATCAATTCAATTCAGTATTAATTGACTGATCAACATTTGCAGTGATGCGGTCGCTGTATCGGTCTGTTGTGCTAAAGAAGGAGCTGAGCCCAGAGGTGAAGCTCTCCATTTACTGGTCAGTCTACGTTCCTAACCCTAAACCCCTAACCCCCACCCCCCAACCCTACTTTATCAAAGGGTTATTAGATGGAACAGCGCTAATCATATGCGAAGGGGTTCTGTTGTTTTTCACAGTCCATGGCAAATTTCCTACTTTGGCATAAATGACTCATTTACAGATCATACACTGTGTATGCCACTTGTAATGATTAACTTTAATAATTTAATTGCATTTGTTTTGATAAATCTCCCTGTTACAGACCAGAGTAACAGCTGAATTATCTACAACAGTCACCCTCTGGGTGAAAACTGATTAAAGGTGTGGTCTGAGATGTTTTCCTGGAGCATTTTTTACTAAATTCCTTAAAATCCCCTTCACACCCCGATTAAAACTAATTAATTAAATGCTCTTACACAAAAATAAAAAAATAGTCACCTGTGGAACGGACAAGACTGAAAAAACACCATCCGATCATTTTGAGCGGCCACTCGAAATGACTGAATGGGGATATGTCTGTCAAACTCAACTGCCATTTGCCCCTCCTCCCTTGTGTGTATCCCTCTTCGAGCATGAATCGCACATTCCCAGAGGCTGGAAGCACTTGTACAGGAAGCGAAGCCAGAACCTGGCTATATTAGTTACATTAGGATGGAAAGTTCACCGGCAAACTGTTTTGTCACTAACATAAATCACTAGGAAATGTAACGTTAGTCAGATAGGTATGAACTGGGGCTGTTCTGTAAGAGCGGGGGTGTTGGAGGAGCCTGATTGAGGTATGCATGGATATGTCAGCCTGGGCCGTAGTTGGCGTCGGAGCTCGAGGTGGGGCCGTATGGGACTGGAGCCAGGGACGGAGCCTCAGGCGGGGTCGAAGCCGGAGCTGGGGCCGTAGTCGGAGCCTCAGCCGGTGTCATAGATGGAGCTGGGGCCAGGCCGGACGGTAGACGGCATCATAGCCCAAGCCGGGGCCGGAGCTGGGGATGGAGCAGAGCCTCAGCCGGTGAATTGTTGCTGTGCAGCGCTGGTGAACCCTCGGGAAGAAGCATTGTGCGTGCCAGTACTCTGGAGGTGTGGCTTCGGAGAGACGTCTGAAGAAAGGGGTTTGGACTTTTGAATTGATTATTTTCAAAATGTAGCTTGCTCGAACGGTTTTTCTAAGATCTCAAACCCCACCTTTAATTAACAATACATGACCATTTATAAAAGCAGTTTTGTATTTGTTTAATTGAATCAGGTGCTGATGAAAAGACTTTATAAATGACTTTTAAACATTTGTAAATTCAGGATACCATGATCCCTAAAATCCACAGAACATTCCTGACACCACTGGAGATGTCTTAGAACATCAATCAGATGCTCGTAACCCTAACGCTGGATTAGAGGGATTTTTAAAACCTGCCATTTGTAAATAAATTCTGTCAAATGACTGTGACTGTGACTGACCTGTCATGTCATTCCCTTTGTGTCTGTGGTAAAGCTTTTGATCCACATTGGTTACCTGTGTCAGCTGAGGGTTAGGGGTTCTATTTATGGGTTAGGGTTAAGGGTTCTGTTTATGGGTTAGGGTTAAGGGTTCTGTTTATGGGTTAAGGGTTAGGGGTTCTGTTTATGGGTTAGAGGTTAGGGATTAGGGGTTCTGTTTATGGGTTAGGGGTTCTGTTAATGGTTAGAGTTTCTGTTTATGGGTTAAGGGTTCCGTTTATGTGTTAGGGTTTCTGTTTATGTGTTAGGGGTTAGGGTTTCTGTTTATGTGTTAGGGTTTCTGTTTATGTGTTAGGGGTTAGGGTTTCTGTTTATGTGTTAGGGTTTCTGTTTATGGATTAGGGTTTCTGTTGATGTGTTACGGTTTCTGTTTATGTGTTAGGGTTTCTGTTTATGTGTTAGGGGTTAGAGTTTCTGTTTATGTGTTAGGGTTTCTGTTTATGGGTTAGGGTTTCTGTTTAGGGGTTAGGTTTAGTGGTTCTGTTTATGGGTCAGGGGTTAGGGTTTCTGTTTATGTGTTAGGGTTTCTGTTTACGGGTTAGGGTTTCTTTTTATGTGTTAGGGGTTAGGGTTTCTGTTTATGTGTTAGGGTCTCTGCTTATGGGTTAGGGGTTAGGGTTTCTGTTTATGTGTTAGGGTTTCTGCTTATGGGTTAGAGTTTCTGTTTAGGGGTTAGATTTAGGGGTTCTGTTTATGGGTTAGGGTTTCTGTTTATGGCTTAGGGGTTCTGTTTATGGGTTAGGGGTAGGGGTTAGGGTTTAGGGGTTCTGTTTATGGGTTCTCTTTAGGGGTTAGGGTTAAGGGTTTCTGTTTATGAGCCTGTAGTCGAACTCTGCACCAATGCACCACTGAGAATCATCAGCAGATGGCTGCAGCTTCACTGTTGATCTGCACTGGAGACCTGAGGAATAAGAGCAGCTGGAGCCCACTGTGTGTGTGTGTATGCGTGTGTGTGTGTTCACACAGTAGATGTGTATAATTCAATGTGACTAAGCCTATTCTACTTTAAAACATGACCTATTATATTATGAATTTGAAGAACAAGCCATTCAACAGTTAATGTTTAGGGTTAAAATAAGGTCATTACCATCATCATCATCGTCATCATCATCATTGTCATGGTAACAATGATAAACATGGTTATGTGGTTACTGAGATAAGACACATAAACAGAGGTCTCCTATGTCCACACTGACCTCGACTCCACTAACACTTACTTTTGTTCAAATATTATCAATATTTATGATGTTCAACAACTCAACAACAAAGCTGGGCCATTACAAAAAGCTTTGTAGAATAGGACGGTCCTGAATTACCCAAGAAATAAAAGGGTAAGGGTAGGATTAGAAAGTTCAAACCCTAAATATAAATGCTTTAAGAAGCCAAGCACAAATACCAGGAGAAAATATGTGATTTTGTCATTTTATTTAGTATAACTCAGGGATTAAAGTTCTCCGTCACCACGACGGATTTCCGTCAAATGGAAAAATTGAGTGGGGAAAAAAGTCATATTGAAGTAACTCCCCCACGTGTTTCGCGGAGTCCAGTCGGAACCGCAATCCTGTCCTGGGTCTGCTGTCCTGAATCTGCAGGTGTTTAACACAGGGGGCTGATAGGTTTAACAGTGATGATAATAAGATGACTTCTTTATTTTTATGTCGGGAGGAGAGATTGATGTCTATTTCTCTTTGGAAGGAAACGCTGCTCATTCTGTGCCTCAGAAACACATGGACAAGTTCAGCTTTACTGAAGTTCAGCCTCCAGACGCTAACTTTAGTTTAGTGCTAACAAGTAGCTTTCATTATGAAAGAACCACAGTGAAAAGGGAAGAAGACAGAACTGATCTACATGTACCTTCATGTCTGGGTTCATAGCTTATCTCCTCTTGCCGGTATATGACTAGTGTGTGTGTTTGTGTTTGTGTATATGTGCCCTTCCCGTGCGTGCGGCTGTGTGCGCCGCGGCCTTACGCGGTTACGCGCCCGACTGCATAAGTGCTTTATTCTGACCCGTTTAGCATCTTATTTCTATCTGTGTGGTACAGTACGAAGATAAAATTGAATGAATGAGTAACACCCTTGGTATTTGCAAAGCCACTGTATTTTACAGATACAGATACCCTCAGAGAGTATCTGTAACGGAATATAATTTCTGTTTCAGTTGACGTAATTTCTTGTAATCAAAAGAGAACATGATATTGGCGGGTGTGTGTGGGGGGGGGGGTTGTGGACGCAGGTTTGACGACGTACAGATTATTTTGGCTAGCATATACGACATCATGGACACGTTTGTAGAGGAAGGTGCTGAAGTGGTAACTATTGAGAGCTGCGTGAAAAATAGATGGAGGTGGGCATGGCTTGATGAGAAGGGAGATGATGGAACTCCAATTAGATCATGGTGCAAAAAAATGAAGCAGCCTGGTGCGTGCATGTGCGTAGTTTGCCACAAGAAAATTCTGTATGGTTCCAATGGTAAAAAAGTCCTGATCCGCCATCAATCTGAGAAGCTGAAGATTAGTTGGTTAGGGTTACATTTACACAGACATTTTCCCCAAAATTCATGTGCTGTTGGAGTTGGAGTTATGTTTTAGGAGTTCCTAAATTGTTAAATAAAAAGTTTTTCACTCAGTTTTTGCAGTAAGGTTGTCTTCTAGTTATTTTCACTTGCTTCAAAGGTTTTCATACCCTTTAAAATTAACCAGAGAGCACCAAAATTGACCTGAAGCTTTAAAAATTTTCTGGGGGAGGACCCCCAGACCCCCCACCAATACCACTCATGACATTTTTTCTATCCATGTTACTAATCTTCTACACCTGTACACTCTCCCATTCAGTGTGTTTTACAGTATTGCCAAATTTGACTATATAAACTTGTACGCTATAGTAGTATTGTATTGCATCATTTTTAATAGTGGCCAATGATTTTGACCAGAAGAAAATTTTCAGTCAGATGAAAAATTTTTGCTTTAATCCCTGGTATAACTGCACCTGCATAGAACCAGGAGTTGGACGGTGAAAGGATGGAAAGTGTCGCTGTCGTTTCACACGAGCATTAGTTACATTAGTTATGGACCACACCCCCATGTATATAACAACCCCCCCCACCGAATAAATAATTAAATAAATAAATGAAACATCCCCCCCTCTGTTTTTTGACAAATCGCACCCTGCACAAATACATAAATATATACACAATAATATAAATGTATAAATATACTTCTATGATATACTGTTTGGAATAGATGGATGTAATGTGGACTTCATCATCACTGCACTGACAAAATATAAATGCGAGTTTGTTATTTGTACAAAATGATGCTGATGGTTGATTTTCCAGCGTAGGTTGGGCAGTTGATTTTATTGCGGTGTCACTTGGTGTCGACTTGTGGGTAGGGCTGTGTATCGGCAAGAATGTGGCGATACGATGCAAATCACAGTACTAGGATCACGATATGATATATTGCGATATATTACAATATATCATGCTACTGTTAAAAAGGCCATTTTTTAGTTTCTTTTTTTTAATGGTTTTTTTTCCCCAGACGAATTGAATTACTCCAGAAATATGTACAAATACTAAACTCATTTTATTTGATCACAACAGGATCTCTGCTATATCACAAAATGTTCCTGTGTTCAAACTTAAATTATGTTTTACAGACATTACAGTTTAAGATCCTGTTCAAATGTTCATATTTTATTAGTTCAGAACTAATATCGTAACATTATTTTTTGCAATCCCAGCAAATAAACTAATATCATTTAATAAAAGAGTGTTAAATAATAATAAATAAAATATAAACAAAAAGATGAAATGAACCTCCTCAATATCTGCATTTGAATAAATACCTAAAAATATCAATACAGTACTTTTTAATATCGATACAGTATTGTGAAATTAAATATCGGGATATATTGCAGAACCAGTATTTTCTTCTAGCCCTACCTGTGGGAAGAGGTAAGGTACCAGCACTTCCATATGTTTGGAGGTCTGGTACTGACTTCAAATCTTGATTCAATTTGTCTTTTTATTTGTTTGTTATTAACAGTTATTAATTACTATGAACAAACTTTATTGTGCATCAGTGGAGAATCCTCCGGCTGGGGTCTTTGCCGTCCATCTGTGAATATGAAACAGTGGAGGGTGTGTTGGATTCACTGCTTATATTTTGGATCAGACATAAATTTGAATGTTTCTGTACATTTGTTGCATTAAATTGTTAAACTGATTGATAGTTTAGGGTTGGATCTTTATCTTCAGTTTGATGGTTAGGGTTAGATCTTTATCTCCAGTTTGATGGGTAGAGCTAGATCTTTATCTTCAGTTTGATGGGTTAGGGTTAGATCTTTATCTTCAGTTTGATGGTTAAAACTTTATCTTCAGTTTGATGCTTAGGGTTTAGAACTTTATCTTCAGTTTGATGGGTTAGGGTTAGATCTTTATCTTCAGTTTGATGGGTTAAATCTTTATCTTCAGTTTGATGGTTAGGGTTAGATCTTTATCTTCAGTTTGATGGGTTAGGGTTAGATCTTTATCTTTCAGTTTGATGGGTTAGGGTTAGATCTTTATCTTTAGTTTGATGGGTTAAATTTTTATCTTCAGTTTGATGGTTAGATCTTTATCTTCAGTTTGATGTTTGGGGTTAGATCTTTATCTTCAGTTTGATGGTTAGGGTTAGATCGTTATCTTCAGTTAGATGGTTATATCTTTATCTTCAGTTTGATGGTTAGATCTTTATCTTCAGTTTGACGGTTAGGGTTAGATCTTTATCTTCAGTTTGATGGTTAGGGTTAAATCTTTATCTTCAGTTTGATAGTTAGGGTTAGATCTTTATCTTCAGTTTGATGGTTAGGGTTAGAGCTTAATCCTCAGTTTGATGGGTTAGGGTTAGATTTTTATCTTCAGTTTAATGGGTTAGGGTTAGATCTTTATCTTCAGTTTGATGGGTTAGGGTTAGATCTTTATCTTGAGTTTGATGGTTAGGGTTAGATCTTTATCTTGAGTTTGATGGTTAGGGTTAGATCTTTATGTTCATTTTGATGGTTAGGGTTAGATCTTTATCTTCAGTATGATGGGTTAGACTTCTTATCTGCAGTTTGATGGTTAGGGTTAGATCTTTATCTTCAGTTTGATGGGTTAGATCTTTATCTTCAGTATGATGGGTTAGACTTCTTATCTGCAGTTTGATGGTTAGGGTTAGATCTTTATCTTCAGTTTGATGCTTAAAGTTAGATCTTCATCTTCAGTTTGATGGGTTAGATCTTTATCTTCAGTGAGATGGGTTAGATCTTTATCTTCAGTTTGATGGGTTAGGGTTAGATCTTTATCTTGAGTTTGATGGTTAGGGTTAGATCTTTATCTTGAGTTTGATGGTTAGGGTTAGATCTTTATGTTCATTTTGATGGTTAGGGTTAGATCTTTATCTTCAGTATGATGGGTTAGACTTCTTATCTGCAGTTTGATGGTTAGGGTTAGATCTTTATCTTCAGTTTGATGGGTTAGATCTTTATCTTCAGTTTGATGGTTAGGGTTAGATCTTTATCTTCAGTTTGATGCTTAAAGTTAGATCTTCATCTTCAGTTTGATGGGTTAGATCTTTATCTTCAGTGAGATGGGTTAGATCTTTATCTTCAGTTTGATGGGTTAAATCTTTATCTTCAGTTTGATGGTTAGGGTTAGATCTTTATCTTCAGTTTGATGGGTTAGGGTTAGATCTTTATCTTTCAGTTTGATGGGTTAGGGCTAGATCTTTATCTTTAGTTTGATGGGTTAAATTTTTATCTTCAGTTTGATGGTTAGATCTTTATCTTCAGTTTGATGTTTAGGGTTAGATCTTTATCTTCAGTTTGATGGTTAGGGTTAGATCTTTATCTTCAGTTTGATGGTTAGGGTTAGATCTTTATCTGCAGTTGGATGGTTAGGGTTAGATCTTTATCTTCAGTTTGATGGGTTAGATCTTTATCTTCAGTTTGATGGGTTAGATCTTTATCTTCAGTGTGATGGTTAGGGTTAGATCTCTATCTTCAGTTTGATGGTTAGGGTTAGATCTTTATCTTGAGTTTGATGGTTAGGGTTAGATCTTTATGTTCATTTTGATGGTTAGGGTTAGATCTTTATCTTCAGTATGATGGGTTAGACTTCTTATCTGCAGTTTGATGGTTAGGGTTAGATCTTTATCTTCAGTTTGATGGGTTAGATCTTTATCTTCAGTTTGATGGTTAGGGTTAGATCTTTATCTTCAGTTTGATGCTTAAAGTTAGATCTTCATCTTCAGTTTGATGGGTTAGATCTTTATCTTCAGTGAGATGGGTTAGATCTTTATCTTCAGTTTGATGGGTTAGGGTTAGATCTTTATCTTGAGTTTGATGGTTAGGGTTAGATCTTTATCTTGAGTTTGATGGTTAGGGTTAGATCTTTATGTTCATTTGATGGTTAGGGTTAGATCTTTATCTTCAGTATGATGGGTTAGACTTCTTATCTGCAGTTTGATGGTTAGGGTTAGATCTTTATCTTCAGTTTGATGGGTTAGATCTTTATCTTCAGTTTGATGGTTAGGGTTAGATCTTTATCTTCAGTTTGATGCTTAAAGTTAGATCTTCATCTTCAGTTTGATGGGTTAGATCTTTATCTTCAGTGAGATGGGTTAGATCTTTATCTTCAGTTTGATGGGTTAAATCTTTATCTTCAGTTTGATGGTTAGGGTTAGATCTTTATCTTCAGTTTGATGGGTTAGGGTTAGATCTTTATCTTTCAGTTTGATGGGTTAGGGCTAGATCTTTATCTTTAGTTTGATGGGTTAAATTTTTATCTTCAGTTTGATGGTTAGATCTTTATCTTCAGTTTGATGTTTAGGGTTAGATCTTTATCTTCAGTTTGATGGTTAGGGTTAGATCTTTATCTGCAGTTGGATGGTTAGGGTTAGATCTTTATCTTCAGTTTGATGGGTTAGATCTTTATCTTCAGTTTGATGGGTTAGATCTTTATCTTCAGTGTGATGGTTAGGGTTAGATCTCTATCTTCAGTTTGATGGTTAGGGTTAGATCTATATCTGTAATGGTCTGAGTACAGAAACTGAACCCAATTGCAAGACCCGGAGACAGACGTAAAAGTTTACTGTGTTTATTAAACATGATAATAAATGACAATTCACAGACAGTATTAATAAACAGATCCTTGAAGACAATGGGTCCCGGACCCTTCACAGGATCCAGAGACTGGACCGGAGATTGGGCTTCACCGCCCAGACCGGCAACACGCGTCGGTAACCCGACTAGGGAAAAACAAAGAATTGTCAGAGTCCAAACCAGGGTTAGATGGGTTAGATCTTTATCTTCAGTTTGATGGTCGGGGTTAGATCTTTATCTTCAGTTTGATGGGTTAGATTTTTATCTTCAGTTTGATGGGTTAGATCTTTATCTTCAGTTTGATCGGTTAGATCTTCATCTTCAGTTGGCTGGTTAGGGTTAGATCTTTATCTTCATTTTTATGGGTTAGGTACAGATCTTTATCTTCAGTTTGATAGGTTAGATCTTTATCTTCAGTTTGATCGGTTACATCTTCATCTTCAGTTGGATGGGTTAGATCTTTATCTTCAGTGAGATGGGTTAGATCTTTATCTTCAGTTTGATGGTTGATAACATGCTTTTATGTTCATGTGTCTGTTTCATATGCTTCTATACGTTTGTGATCAGCAGGAGGTTTTTGGCTGAAAGAGTGAAAGTTAAAATCCTTTTTTTCTGTTTTTTTTTTTTTTTTTGGTTTGTTCGGCTCTGACCTTCTGTGGGCGAGCACTATTTTTTAACTATCACAAGCCTCTCTCTGCCTTTCTCTTTCACTCCTCCCATCCTCTCTCTCTCTTTCCCTCTGCTGTCTTTCTTCCTCCTCCACTTGTATTTCCACACAGTTGGATGGATACTGAGGAGCCCTGTTTGGTGATTGTTTTGAGCAGTAGACTGAAGCACAGCCACAGCTTTATCCGCACTGTGGACTCTCTCCTTTGCCTTTCTTTCCCTCCCTCCTCATCCCTCTGTCCTCATCTGTTTTCTCCACTTCTCTTCCATCTTCCACTGATTTGCCATCTTATGTCTCTGTTTCACTCAATGGTCTTCTCATTTTTTCCTCTTTCTTCCTCAGTCTCTGGTCCCCTCTCCTTGAATTTTCTTCTGTGCCTTTAAAGCTTCCTGCTTTCCTGTTTCTTCATATCCTTCCTCATATCCTTCCTCATATCCTCATATCCTTTCTCCTATCCTTCCTCATATTCTTCCTCATATCCTTCCTCATATTCTTTCTCATATCCTCATATCCTTCTTCATATCCTCATATCCTTCCTCATATTCTTCCTCATATCTCCTTCCTCATATCCTTCTTCATATTCTTCCTTATATCCTTCCTCATATCCTCATTTTCTTCCTCATATCCTTCCTGGTATTCTCATATCCTTCCTCATATCCTTCCTCACATCCTTCCCCATATCCTCATATCTTTTCTCATATCCTTCCTCATATCCTCATATTCTTCCTCACATCCTTCCTGGTAGCCTCATATTCTTCCTCATATCCTTCCTGGTAGCCTCATATTCTTCCTCATTTCATCTTATCCTTCCTGGTATTCTCATATCCTCGTATCCTCTATGGTATCCTCGTATCCTTTCTGGTATCCTCATATCCTTTCTGGTATCCTCATATCCTTTCTGGAATCCTTGTATCCTCGTATCCTTCCTGGTGTCTTGGCATCCTTTTTGTATCCTCGTACCCTTCCTGGTATCCTCTTACCCTTTCTGGTATCCTCGTATCCTTTCTGGTATCCTCGTACCCTTTCTGGTATCCTCGTATCCTTTCTGGTATCCTCGTACCCTTCCTGGTATCCTCGTATCCTTTCTGGTATCCTCGTACCCTTTCTGGTATCCTCGTATCCTTTCTGGTATCCTCGTACCCTTCCTGGTATCCTCGTACCCTTTCTGGTATCCTCGTATCCTTTCTGGAATCCTTGTATCCTCCTATCCTTTCTGGTATCCACATATCCTTCCTGGTATCCTTTTTGGTATCCTCATATCCTTTCTGGTATCCTGGTATCCTTGTATGTTTTCTGGCACCCTCGTATCCGTTCTGGTATCCTCATATTCTTTCCTCATATATATATATATATATATATATATATATAAACATATTTGTATTCTCATATCCTTTTTGGTATCCTCATATCATCTCTGGTATCCTTTTCGGTATCCTCATATCTTTTCTGGTATCCTGGTGTCCTTTCTGGTATCCTCATTCTTTCCTCATTTCCTTCTTCGTATCCTCATATCCTTTCTGGTATCCTGGTATCCTTTCTGGTATCCTAGTATCCTATCTGGTGTCCTGGTATCCTCGAATGTTTTCTGGTATCCTCGTATCCTTTCTGGCATCCTCATATCCTTTCTGGTATCCCTGTACCCTTTCTGGTATTCTCGTACCCTTTCTGGTATCCTTGTATCCTTTCTAGTAGCCTCGTATTCTTCCTGGTATTCTCGTATTCTCGTATCCTTTCTGGTATCCTCATAACCTCGTACCCTTTCTGGTATCCTCGTATCCTTGTATGCTTTCCAGTATCCTTGTATCCTTTCTGGTATCCTCTTATCCTTGCATCCTTTCTGGTATCCTCGTATCCTTTCTGGTATGCTTGTAACCTCGTACCCTTTCCGGGATCCTCGTATCCTTTCTGGTATCCTGGTATCCTCACGTCCATTCTGCTATCCTGGTATCCTGTTATCCTTCCTGGTATCCTAGGCTCACTGAGGAGGAACCGTGAAAGACGTTTATAGCAGCTATATTTGAATAATAATTAAAAAAAAAAAAGATACGTGGTGAGAGCGCATCGTTATCCATCATAAGATTAAATAAGGTGATATTTCGCCATATGGATATTTTGTCCCACTCCTACTTATTTTATGTAAATGTGACAAACTTCTCCTTTCACATGTATCCAAACACTTGAGTGAATGTGACAGAAATAACACTGATCATTTCTACGGTAATATTCCTCTTTTCTTATAATGGAGAAGTAGAGGCACACTGGTTCATTTGGATTCTGTATGTTTCTGTGATATTTTCATCATGGACTTTTTCTATTTAATGTATTATTTATCTACAATCATTATTTCATTATTAGGCTAGTTATTTGATGATTCTACTCCACACATTGTCCCTTAATGTTTTTGCGACAACATGACTAGAAACACCAAATATCACTAGGTCATGTCTTGATGTTGATGTTTTTCCAACGTGCCTGGTCTTCAGTCAGGGTTTTGGTTTATTCCTGATTTGACTTGGCTTGTTCAGTAGTTTGGATTTGAGCTGTTTAAACAAACTGAATATATTTTTGTCTTTTTTTTTTTGCTTAAAGGGAGACTGGCAAAGGTAGAATTTTATTGGTGTGTCCATTGTGTTTTTACTGTGGACATTAAATGTCTTTAACCTTGAGCTACCGGAGGCAGTAATAGACCAGTCATTGCAGGTTCTATGACAGAAAAAAGGGCTGATTCTCCAGGAGGAGTTTTGTGGACAGTGATCCTAATGAGTCCTGTGTCTGTACATCTACGCTGCTGTATCAGTATGTCTGTCTGTGTGCTTCTACTGGTGGTGTGGGCACTATCATCAACTGTAGAAAAGTCACCATCTGTCGCTAAAGTACCTCAGACGACCATCCTTCAGATAACCCAAACAACCCTTTAATCTAAAGAATTACAATCATCAGACTGACATGATAGTGACACTGAGGAGGCAATTGAAATGCAAATGATGGAAACCAATACCACGACAGATGTATACAAGCAGAGCTAACAGGCACATGAAGAGGACAACGGGCTGAAGCAGGCATGCTCATATACTCTGGACTAACACTCATATATACTGTACTTACAGTATTTATACATCCAGGTCTCTTCCTCTGTGTGTGTGTGTTTGGCCATAACACACACACACACACACAATCACACACACACACACACACACACACACACACACACACACACACACACACACACACACACACACTCACTCCTAATGTAGTTGTTTTGATGGTGCAGGAAGAGATAGCTCTGTTAATCAGCATCGAGTGACATCACTGATCACTTTGACACACACACTGTCCTGCATGATTTAGTTTCTTTACTCTACTCCACAGGTATCAAACTCCGGTCCTCGAGGGCCGGTATCCTGCATGTTTTAGATGTTTCCCTCTTCCAGCACACCTGACGGTCGTTATCAGGCTTCTGCAGAGTTGGATGATAGGTTTATCATTTGAATCAGGTGTGTTGGAAGAGGGAAACATCTAAAACATGCAGGATACCGGCCCTTGAGGATCTGAGTTTGACACCCCTGCTCTACTCTATTAGCTGAACACACACACACACACACACACACACACACACACACACACACAGCAGAGGAGGCTTATTAATAAGAGAGAAAAGAGTGACATCATTAACAGATCTTGGAAACAGCAGCATCAACATGATCATTGAGTTTTTAGAACCTTCTTAATTGGCCATAAGACCCAGAACCAACTGTCATGTACAGGTCCAACAGAACTACAGGAAAAAAGCATGTTAGCAAAACTCAAAACACAGAAAACAAATGTTTTTGGACCACTTGTTGGACAAAAACGTTCTCTGAGGACAATAATATATATATGTATATATATATATATATATATATATATATATATATATATATATATATATATATACACACACACACACACACACGCGCACACACACACACACACACACACACACACATATATATATATATATATATATATATATATATATATATATATATATATGTATATAGTAAGTTAATTTAACAGAGAAAATAACCTAAGTTAGATCAATGATGGTAATAATATAGTCGGATTAGGGTTATCAGGGTTAGGGTTATCAATGATGGTAATAATATAGTTGGGTTAGGGTTATCACGGTTAGGGTTTTCAGGGTTAGGGTTATCACTGGTGGTATTAATATAGTAGGTCATAGCTTAGTTTCTCCACTTAAGTCAGATATGATGAGTGTCTTTGACTTGTGTGTGTTTGACTGACATATACACAGAAAATCCACTTTTGGTTTGATTGGAAACATTTTTCGGGTAGGTTTAGGGGTAGGGGTACCTTGTGCACATCAGTTTCAAATCAAATTCAGCTCCAGATCCCACTGAGAAAATTCCACTTTAGAAGACGGTGTCAGTGTTCTTTCATTCAACTGAAGTACTGATTGAAGATGCAGTTCTCCGTTTCTTCAAACACTGCAGCTCTTTGTCTCGTCTCTGTGTCGTTAAAGATAGATCCAACCACAGCGTCCGACTGAAGCTGCAGGCCTTACTCTACAAAGAAGTAGCATTTCCATGACCTCAAAGCTACCACAACTTCTGTCTGGGTGCTGTTGAGCTCATGTTTCTGCTCTGATGATCACTAAACATACAACGCACAGGCCATGGTCTGTGTCCACACAGAGTTTCATAATCTTATGTTCCTTACATTACTGGATGTTTCTATAAACTGCCTGTATGTGTGAGCAGCGTGGTACCCCCTCCCCCTCCCCCCAGACTAAGGGTTACCAGATCCAGCATGAGCGTCTACTTCAAGGAGCTACCATGGCAACAGACCAGTCCTACACCGGTACTTATACCGGACCCAGTCTGTTCATCTGGTCCCGGTTCATGGTCTGTTCAGCCGGTCCTGGTCCAGGGTCTGTTCATCAAGTCTGCGGTCTGTTCACCTGGGGCAGGGTCTGTTCACCCGGTCCTGGTCCAGGGTCTGTTCACCAAGTCTGCGGTCTGTTCACCCAGTCCCGGTCCAGGGTCTGTTCTGTCCAGGGTCTGTCCTGGTCCGTGATCTGTTCACCTGGTCCAGGGTCTGCTCACCTGGTTCAGGGTCTGTTCACCCGGTTCTGGTCCAGGGTCTGTTCACCCCATCCCTGTCCAGGTTCTGTTCACCTGGTCCTGGTCCAGGGTCTGTTCACCTGGTCCTGGTCCAGGCCGTGGTAGACCACAGTAGAGCTGGTGTTGTTCTTCATATTCTCCTTTCATTCGTCTCCATGGCTCTAAACCTTCTCCTTCAGATCCATGTTTTGTTTCTGTCTTTGTCTCCACGTCTTTGTAATTATCAGAGTCCTTTTAGGTTTAGTAATGTCAGACATTTATGATCAGAAATGTTCAGATGCAGCTCAGTGGAACTGCCAACCTGGATGAACAAACACTACTGACTTGGTGATTGGCAGATAGGTGATGGGCGGGGCATCAGACCAAAACACACAGTGACATCATAAAAATCAGTGTGGGCTGATACTGAGCTGTAAATGAGAATATAGTGTCTTTTCTACTACTGTCAGTGAGATTAGTATTAGAAAGGAACAGGATTCATGTGGGGGACATTCAGGGACATTTAAGACATTTAGGATTTATGGGACAAACAGCTCCTTTAACACATGTACATATAGTGTCAACATGTAAGTCCAGTTTCTGAAATAATGGATCACTCTAATTTTTAAGAAACTTGTTTTGACATGGATCATGTCCAATAATTGGACTGTTACATGGTTCACACTGTCTCTTTCTTCAGTTGCACAGTATATATTTGTAGTATCTTAATCTTATAACAATATGAAAAATAATCTCTTTTGGTGTCACTAAGGAATTCTTCTGCTGTGAAAAGTAGTCCGACTTCAAAGCTGATTCTACAACTTAAAAAAAATGGTGAGATTGTCATGTAAAATTTACTGCTGCAAGTGGGAGACATCTTAGGTCCCTTTGACACTCTTCCACACTGTACTCTGGCATGTTGAATTTATGTCTCTGTACTCCGTAATCTATGTAGCGGAGCCTCATAAAGTAAATGCACACAGAGTCAAGTCAAAATCGGAGATCGAACAGAATTCGAGCCACATAAAGTGTATATTCATGCATAAAATAAACACTGAGTTGATATCTGCAGAAACAACTGACTTTTTCGCTCTGGGAGATCATTTTTATTAGCCCAAAAATAGGTTGGGTTTTAATTATAGACCACACCCTTTTTACCATATGTTGTTTTTACTCGGCATTAACCTGCACAGTTAGTGTAAGGTGTTGTTTTTACTTTGCATTAACCTGCGCAGTTAGTGTAAGGTGTTGTTTTTACTTTGCATTAACCTGCGCAGTTAGTGTAAGGTGTTGTTTTTACTTTGCATTAACCTGCGCAGTTAGTGTAAGGTGTTGTTTTTACTCTGCATTAACCTGCGCAGTTAGTGTAAGGTGTTGTTTTTACTCTTCATTAACTTGCACAGTTAGTGTAAGGTGTTATTTTTACTCTTCATTAACCTATCCAGTTAGTGTAAGGTGTTGTTTTTACTCTGCATTAATTTGCACAGTTAGTGTAAGGGTTTTTTTTAAACTCTGCATTAACCTGCACAGTTCAGGTAAGGTGTTGTTTTTACTTGGCATTAACCTGCACAGTTCGTGTAAGGTGTTTTTTTGCGGCTGCTGAAGAAGTAATGATAAAGAATTACCATATGCTGGAGCTATGGACAGTGAATCTAGTTTACACTGATGATCTAGAGTCATTCTAGTTTGAAAATGTAGTTGATTCATTTTAAAACTCTACTTGGAAACAAAGGATTGACTTCATCTAGATATTGTCAATATTGTAATATCAACTTAAAATGATGCAAATGCTGAGTTTCTAGATGAATATAAGCTATCAGACAGACTGAATGTCCAGAAACCATAGGGAGCTGTTGGACTGGAGCTTTAAGGTGATTTAAATCATGGATCTGGATTCTGCTTCAAAAGACTGTCAAATGATTTTGCCAGTGCTAGGGTTAGGGCTAGGATGAGGAAAGGGTTAGGGTTTAGGTTAGGGTTAGGATGAGATAAGGGCTGTGTGCAGGTGGAAAAGGAGCTCTAAATATGGAGAGGGAAGAAAAAACTATGTGAGAGTTGAACTTCAGGGTACAGTTGTCTTCTTTTTCTGACTGAATGACAGAGTCAAATAGACTCTGTCATATTCAAAGCAGTGATGCCATCAGACTAAACCTGATGGAATGGAAAACCTGTAAAGCCCAGCTGTTCAGAGGGCAGCGAGGTCCTAGAGAAACTGGAAGGAGGAGGTAAAAAAAAGAGTGTGTGTTTGTGTGATTTTATTTTAGGATGATTAGAGACAGAGCTGCAGGACTCAAAGACTGATTATTTAAGACTTCTGGAAAACTAAAAAGGTTTGGGAGCTCAAACCAGCAGGTCATTTCCATTACAACAACCAGAAAAAAGAGCCACTGCTGTGTAATGGGAAGTCTCAATGGACATATGCTCTAAATGGAATGTTTTTGGCCTGAAGCATTTTGTTCAGAATGAAGAAGACAAGAAACAACTGAACTCTGAAAGTCACACTTGAGGACAGTTTGGAGAAAACAAAGACAAACAACCTCTGACCAGTGGACACTCTTACACAAGGACAATGTGACAGAGCCCTGTTTGAAGAACTGTCATGTACAGAACAGTCAACAGCTCCAAGCTTTGACTCTTGTTTGAATGATCTAGTCTTTCATTAACACAAAGATGCCAAATATGACCTGTTTCTAGATTCAAAGCATGGACTTTTAGTCCATATTGCACATATTTGGGTTTTAGGCTGTACGTCAGACAAAACTCTCAAAAGCTGCGACCAAAAGTTTACAGGTTTACCGTCCATCATCCATTTAAACCATATAAATAAAATTCAGTAAGTTATAAAACTAGAAAAGCACTTGGAGAGCGCAGACCTCCGCCAAGGAAGATCAGTCGTTCTGTCCCCCCATCACCACCAAAATGTAATCCTTTGTTCCTTGTGCCAGTATCAACATTTCCTGAGAATTTCATCCAAATCCGTCCATAACTTTTTGAGTTATCTTGCTAACAAACAGTCAGGCAGACAGACAGACAAACAGACAAACCCCAATGAAAACATAACCTCCGCCGTTTGTTGACGGAGGTAATAAAAAGTGATAGAAATTTGGTATAAATGAGATTTTATACAGAAAACCACACACTGTCAAATTTAATGTGTCCCATTTGTTCTGCCAACAACAACTGATTATTGACTTGGCATCAAGTTAAAAACATCTCAAATATAAACTTGAAAGTCCTTGTTTAACTAAGTTTGTAAATTCTGTTGACTCAAGTTGAGTGACAGTTCAGGACAGTGGGCGGAGTCAAACCTGTGTCATCACATTTTGGTGAGGTTTCGTCCAAATGCGTGACAGACTTTTATCAGGCGCGTTTTCCAGTCGTGAACTTATTGTCACTCTTTCACAACTTCACACTGGACTTCCACGTGGATTCTGTTACTCTCCACTCTTCCTCCAGACTCTGGAACCTTGATTTCCAAATGACATGTAAAATATACTTTGATCTGAATAGAGGACTTTGGACTTTCCACAGTCAGTGCTGGTTTGTTCTGCCATGGCATCTGCTGGTGTTGGTCCACTGTGTTTTCTGAAGTCCACAGTCAGCACACCCATCTACCAGGACCTTTTAGAACACTTCATGCTTCCTTCTGCTGACAAACTTTATGGAGATGCTGATTTCATTTCCCAGCAGGACTTGGCACCTGCCCACACTGTGAAAGGTACCAAAAGCTGGTTCACTGACCATAGTGTTACTGTGACTGATGGACCAGAAAACTTGCCTGACCTGAACCCCATAGAGAATCTATGGAGGATTGTCCAGAGGAAGATCAGAGACACCAGATCCACCAATGCAGATGAGCTGAAGGACACTGACATACTAACCTGGGCTTCCATTCCACCTGAGCAGTGCCACAGGCTGATCACCTCTGTTAGAGCCATAATGCAAATTAGAGTACAATAATTTAAATTTGTAAGGTACAATGTTTAAGTTGATTGTTCAAAAGAAATAACTGTTACCTAATTGGTAGCGTTAATCTTGTTTAATAGGCTTGGTTATGAACATCTGTATTGTATCACTTGTTAAAGCAGTAAGCTGCATCAGCCAGTAAGGGGGTCAGAACGCAACAGTCTTTGACCATCACTACATGGCTTGACTGATCTCTTGTAATGGATGAAAGAATCTTTATTTTTTATAATATTTTTGTTGTAATGTGAATCATTTTTCTTCAGTAAATAGTTCAGACTTTCAAAGAAGTCTTGCGTCAATGACTTTAGCTCAGGAACTGGACACAAAACAGAGTTTTAAGAAACTGCACCTACAACCTCCATGACACCACACACTGATGCAGGAATTCATGTAAAAGTAGAACCAACCAAGTATTGAGTTCATACAAATGAACAGACTTTACAGAAGACTGACATATATGTTTAAAATATCCCTTTTTTATTGACTTTATGTTATCTAACTTTCTGAGACACTGAATTTTAGGTTTTCATTATCTGTAAAACATAAACAGCAAAATTTCAAGAAATAAGGCTTGAAATATTTCACTCTGTGTCTAATGAGTCTATATAATATATGGGTTTTACTTTCTGAAATGAGTGAAAAGAAATATTTATTTTCATGATTTTTTGAGATGTACCTATCTACAATCGCTTTAGTTTTAGATGGTACCTTATACGACCACTTTAGTTTAGGACGGTACCTCATACGACCGCTTTAGTTTAAGACGGTACCTTATACGACCGCTTTAGTTTAAGACGGTACCTTATACGACCGCTTTAGTTTAAGACGGTACCTAATATGACCGCTTTAGTTTAAGACGGTACCTTATACGACCGCTTTAGTTTAAGATGGTACCTTATACGACCACTTCAGTTTAAGATGGTACCTTATATGACTGCTTTAGTTTACCTTATGTGACCGCTTTAGTTCAGGATGGTACCTTAGATGACCGCTTCAATTTAAGATGGTACCTTATACAACTGCTTTAGTTTAGGACGGTACCTTATATGACCACTTTAGTTTAAGACGGTACCTTATATGACCACTTTAGTTCAGGACGGTACCTTATACTACCACTTTAGTTTAGGACAGTACCTTATATGTCCGCTTTAGTTTAAGACGATACCTTATATGACCGCTTTAATTTAAGACGGTACCTTATACTACCGCTTTAGTTTAGAACAGTATCTTATATGACTGCTTTAGTTTACCTTATATGACTGCTTTAGTTTAAGATGGTACCTTATACGACCGCTTTAGTTTAGGACGGTACCTTATACGACTGCTTTAATTTAGGACGGTACCTTATACTACCACTTTAGTTTAGGATGGTACCTTATACGAGCGCTTTAGTTTAGGATGGTACCTTCTACGACCGCTTTAGTTTAAGATGGTACCTTATACGACTGCTTTAGTTTAGGATGGTACCTTATACAACTGCTTTAGTTTAGGATGGTATCTTATACGACTGCTTTAGTTTAAGACGGTACCTTATACGACCTCTTTAGTTTAGGATGGTACCTTATACAACTGCTTTAGTTTAAGACGGTTCCTTGTATGACCGCTTTAGTTTAAGACAGTATGTTATACGACTGTTTTAGTTCAGTTGTTTTGCAGACTCTATGTAATGTCTTGTTGTCATTGGTCAATTGCTTCAGTTGCTTTACATAGACCTCTGAGCAATTTGTTGGAATGAATGCGTAAACCTCGACAGTGCTCAGTATATCTATGACTTGACTGAACGCAGATCCTTATTTGTGTACTTAAATTAAATGCCCCAAAGCATTTTTGAGACTGGAAGGTTTTAATATCATACACTGGTTGTGCCCCTTGTGCAGGGTCTAATCTGCAGGTCCTTTTGTGGTCTTGTCCAGACAGAGGCTGAGTAAAGATGCACTTGATTCCGAGACCAAACGGAGACTTTTAAAAGGTGAAGGTCTAGTCTTGTAACACTATAGAGGTCATATAAACACAGCTGGGGATGTTCTGTGTCTGCAGTTCAGTTGGTAGAGGGGGTCGTCCAGTGACCGAAGGGTCGGCGGTTCGAATCCTGCCACTGACTGTCCACATGTCCAAGTGTCCTTGGGCAAGATACTGAACCCTAAATGTCTCCCAGTAGGTCTGGCAGCGCCTTGTATGGCAGCAGCCTACTTGTGTATGAGTGTTACTGTGAACGGGTTAATGTGAGGCTTTGTAAAGCGCTTTGGACACCATGAAGGTGTAGAAAATGTGCTATATAAGTTCAGTCCATTTACCATTTAACGAGGTGCCACAGATCATGGTACTACATGCATGTTCAATGCTACGCAATATCTATGTAATGGTAGTAGGTTAGTGTCAGAAGAGTTTGGTTGAGCTCGGAGGAAGATGCTGTGTTCAATGAGAAATAGACATAGTATTTTGATGCTCAGTGGTGATATATTTTACAGTGACAGCTATTAACACATTTACAACATGTACATAGTGCAAGTTATTAATAAATTACAGATAGTTTATATTGTTCGAATCCAAAACCCCGAAAAGTCCATAAACAGCAGAAGGCAGAGTAACAACAGCTCGAACCCTAACCCGTCACACACCTCCTTGGTGTTGCCACGGCAGCTCCATTTGTAAAGCATAGGGGACCAAATCTCGCAATACCAGCATAAAGCCTTGTGAGATCTGTGTAAAGTCTTGAGATATTTTAGACAGTGCAGGGACCGAGAGGAACACAGATATGGACCTGAGTAGAAAATTACCTGGGTTACCCTCTAGGTGTACCCTGGTGCAGTAACAGTCCCAGACACAGGAAATACACGCTGTCGTCATAGTAACCATGGACGTCTGCAGTTTCCTACATGATCCTCTTATGTGTAGACTTCCATTGAGCTGATTGTGAAATGCTTAAACCTAATACACAACCCCAATCCATTATTCAACACAAACCACAATGTGTGTCTCGTTGTCGAAATGAAGCAATTTATTTTAGTCTTTATGCGCAGGAAAAGCAGTCATCCATAATTTGACCAACAATGAGCAGAGGACTGATGCAAAAACACAGCAATTACTTTTAGAGATAATGGGTTGAATTTGATTTTATGTGCAGAAGGGAGCTGTGTGTGTGTGTTTTCAGGACTGACTGATGCTTCACTCTGTTTGTGTGCCATTACTCTACCAGTGTGTTGAGCCAGTAGTTCAATAACAATAACTGGACAATCTATTTCCTTTGTGAAGACTGACAGACAGATGGACAATAAAACACTCAGACCAAGAGAGCTCTAGGATGAACACACATACACAGCATTTAACACATGTTTATCTCGGTGTATATGTGTGACCAGAGCCTAACCCTAACCCTAACTTTAACCCTAACATTAGGCCAAGCCCATTGAGATCAGGCCTTTTATATTAAAAGATGTTGATAAAAATAGGGGGGTGCAGGTTTGGTTCTTGTGTTCCTTGGAGGTAGCACACCCCCTGCAGCTCAGTCTCATGTTCCTGAGATGAACTTGTACTAAAACTTCACGGACATTTACAGTAATGCACACGTACAGTATCAGTATTAAAGTGTGACTAGTGCATTGGGGAACCATGGGTTCTTAATCCTCTGATCCAGGTCATTCCTTTAATTTCCTTTCTCGGTACATTCCTCTGTAATTTCCAGTTCAGTAACCTCTCAGCTGACATGTCTGTTTCTGCACAGGAAATCTGACACCATGGCAACGTGGCCCTATTGTTTATCTGTTGCTAGGTAACCCACCTCAATAATGATTCTATGATTCTGTGCATAGTAATGGGATTGCAAGGCTGTTGTATTCTAAAATTACTAATATCTCCCAAAATATTGGTCCTATCAACTTACTGTTTTCACTAGCGTGTTTACTGACCGAAAATACATAAAAATGACAAACTGCAGCTGTCACCTGTGTATGGAATTAGTGTGATGACCGAGACACACAAACAAGCGGTGGGGAAAAGGGTAGTGAAAACAGCAATACAGTAAAGAAAACACTTCTTCAAAGATGTAACTCATGAAATCCTCATCAGATCGTCTTCTAGGTTATACATTAGACATGTCTGGTAACTGATAACTTCAACTCAACATCAAGGTCAAAGCAATAAATATGAAGATATAAGTCAGAAAAACTGAATGTCAAACTCAAATAAAGACTAAATCTGGAACTGGACAAAAGTCTCAACTGTAGGTGGTGTCGTTTTATAGGTGGAAGCCAACCATGAGCCATCAGACACCATCAACCCCACCCTCTGCTGACATTCATTATTTGGAAACAGTTCATATATTAATCCTTAAACACTTTGAGCTATTGAATTTTTCAGTTCAGTTCAATTCAGTTTTATTTGTTCAGCCCTATATCACACCCAGGTTTCCTCACAGGTCTTTACAGAATTAGTTGGATATGAAAACAAACAACACTCATATAAACAGTAGATGAAGCAAAATGGATGACTGGATTTCACTGCGTCGAACCTTTCTTATGGTATTTATCACCCGTCATTTAAAGGTTACACTCTACATTTAGCATTTTTTGTTAGAAATAAAAAATAAAAAAAAAATCAGCCAAACCATCTAAATCTGTGCGGAGGGTGAGCCGTCTTCCACTGTGTTATAGAGGCTTACATAGAAAACCAGTCAACAGAGCAGTCTGAGTGGAACTGATGATTTACAGACACTAAAGAGCCTCTGAGGTCTTCATTCATCTGATCCAGACCTTCACCTACATGTTCAGACTCACTTTCAGCTGTTAGACACACCTGTAGACACACAGTATTTATTATTGTTATTATTATTATTATTATTATTATTATTATTATTATTATTATTATTATTATTATTATTATTATTATTGTTACACACAACTATATTTCTGCACACTTATGATGTATATTTTTTATTATATTGATAATATATTGTCTAGAACATATTGTACCAATTCCTGTTCTAATTTTTTCTCTTCATAGAGTGTTTTAAATCCACTCGGTCCTCTACCAGAGGTCTGGGAGTCTGAAGGTTCTATTCAGGATCTTCTCTATTCCTAGGACTGTTCTCTGTTGGACTCAGATGTTGTTCTTGGTATCTGGTTCCATCCTCTCAGTTTGGGGGGTTACTGCCCCTAATGCACCCCCCCCCCCCATCACTACTGGTATCACTGTTCTCCTCTTTCAGTTCTTGGTATTTCTCCATCTTTCTTTCTCATGTTGCTCCATCTTTCTCTACCACTGTCTTCTGATGTTTCTCCACCTCCACTATATCAGGATGGTTGGACATCACCATCTGTTCAGTCTGGATCTAGAAGTCCCACAGGATATGGGCCTGTTTGTTCTCTGTCACATTCAGGGGTGCCTCCTATCTGGACCCTGGGACCCCCAGTCCATACTGGGCACCGATGTTCCTGTACACTATGTCCTCTACCTTGGGTGTAGTCTGGTGCGGTAGACCCATACCTGGGGTGTAGTCTGGTGTGGTAGACCTACACCTGGGTCTAGTCAGGCGTGATAGACCTACACCTGGGGTGTAGTCTGGTGTGGTAGACCTACACCTGGGTCTAGTCTGGTGTGATAGACCTACACCTGGGGTCTAGTCTGGTGTGGTAGACCTACACCTGGGTCTAGTCTGGTGCAGTAGACCTCCACCTGGGGTCTAGTCTGCTGTGGTAGATCTACACCTGGGTCTGGTCTGGTGTGGTAGACCTACACCTGGGTCTAGTCTGGTGCAGTAGACCTCCACCTGGGGTCTAGTCTGCTGTGGTAGATCTACACCTGGGTCTGGTCTGGTGTGGTAGACCTACACCTAGGGTCTAGTCTGGTGTGGTAGACCTACACCTGGGGTCTAGTCTGGTGTGGTAGACCTACACCTGGGGTCTAGTCTGGTGTGGTAGACCTACACCTAGGGTCTAGCCTGGTGTGGTAGACCTACACCTGGGTCTGGTCTGGTGTGGTAGACCTACACCTGGGTCTGGTCTGGTGTGGTAGACCTACACCTAGGGTCTAGTCTGGTGTGGTAGACCTACACCTGGGGTCTAGTCTGCTGTGGTAGACCTACACCTGGGTCTGATGTGGTGTGGTAGACCTACACCTGGGTCTAGTTTGGTGCGGTAGACCTACACCTGGGTCTGGTCTGCTGTGGTAGACCTACACCAGGGGTCTAGTCAGCTGTGGTAGATCTACACCTGGGTCTAGTCTGGTGCAGTAGACCTCCACCTGGGGTCTAGTCTGCTGTGGTAGATCTCCACCCGGGTCTGGTCTGGTAGACCTACACCTGGGGTCTAGTCTGCTGTGGTAGAACTACACCTGGGTCTGGTCTGGTAGACGTACACCTGGGGTCTAGTCTGGTGTGGTAGACATACACCTGGGGTCTAGTCTGGTGCAGTAGACCTACACCTGGGTCTGGTCTACTGTGATAGATCAGTTGGTTTAGTTCATATCTAGTCTCAGTGTTATATACTTGGATTCCACAGTTGTAGGTGAACCATTATCAGTTTTATAGACTTCTCTTTGATCTGTTGAGAACTACTTTCTGTGCTGCAAATGTTTTTGTCGTTGTTGTGTCCACTGGTGGAACACTGTTGGGTGGTGATGTCATATCCATTTATCTAATACATCCATAGGAAGGGCATGAAATACCACAGGCTACTTGAAAATGTAGAGAATCTCCTTCCATTCAGATTGGGACAAGACAACACATATGTAGAGATGCTTCACAAACAAATGTTTTTGAAGATGTGAAAGTAATTAGGTTTGAATCAAACTACCTCTGGTTCCATAAATGATCATATTTTTGAGTGTTTTGCGCAACAGTCTTTCACGTTACAGCAGTGTTTTTCAACCTTGGGGTCGCGTTGAATTTAAACGGGGTTGCCTGAAATTTCTAGTAATTGATAAAAATACAAATAAAACCTTCCTAATATAAATCTGTGTTGAGTTGACAGAGCCAATCCCAATCCATAGCAGACAAGCCGTGAGTGTGAAACTGAAGCACTGTGGTACTGTTTATCTGTCAAATGTTCATTGTGGTCGGTTTCAGATGTTGCGGCTCTTTCATAATTCATAGTTTGAGTTATTGTTTGTTCAGTATTAATTGTCAGCCTTGTAAATCCAAGCTGGACTGACTGTACTGGAACTGGACTGGAAAATCAAATTCTCACTTTGTGCAGTAATCTACACCTGGCTTTTCTGCCTCTGTCCACAATAATATACATTATATAGACTAAATATCCTCTAAAATGAACCTGTACTTGAAACATAGGATAGAAAACTATTACAGGATCAAAACCTAATTAGTTTTAGCAAAAAAATGTCTCTGTTTTAAATGTCTGGGGCTGACAGAAATGTGTGATGTTAAAATGGGGTCAGGAGTAAAAAAAAAGTTTGAACCAGTGTGTTCAATGTGTTGGATGTGTTTGGAGGAGGTAAGTGTTCTTTGGTGATCGTCCGCTGTCATGTTCATGCTGTGTCATTAAGGTAGGATTTGGTCATGTGACACCACCTAATCACTTAGTTGATCAACAACATGATTTCAGTAATCATTACCATGATTTTTCAAGCAAACATCCAAACCTTTAAGGGTTTGTCCTGTCAGTATGAGTAACGTATGTTTGGGCTTTAAACAAGCACGACTCTGAAGGTGAACAGCTTTGACACAGATGAAACAATTAGTAGATTAATGCAGAAAATCATCAACATACTCTTCAGTAGTGGAACAAAGCTGTAGTTTGGATCCATACTGAGCTCTGTTGTGGTCATGTTCCCCTGGAACACCTGCAGAACTGGACCAGCTGAAGGTTTTCTGCTGTTGAAGGAAAACCACAGAGTACACACTGGTATAAAGTCACTTCCATCACACGGACTGCACTTCATAAACCTTCTACTGTAGTTTTCAAACTGTGCTCAGATGTACCTTCTGTGCTCTTTATTGATTATTTTAGGTTCAGCTTTATACTGTTTTGTTTTTTTCCACTCCTGCTTCCTGAATCCTATTACTGCTACACCAACAACAGATAACTTATTCCTTGGGGATGGATAAAGTTTTATTGACTCTAGTATAAACATAGATGTGACTGTGGCAGTGGAGTCTGTGTGAACTACAGGTTAGGTTGAATGAAGAAAACAGCAGATGGTGATCTGGACAACTTTAAAATAAACAGTCAGCTACATCATAGAAAACCAGGTTTGAACTCAGTGTTAGAGTTCTCCTCTGGTCAGAGAACAGGGACGCATTTACACAAATGTAGGGATTAGTTAGTGTTAAGGGCTTTATTTGGGCTAAAACACACACCATCATTAAATCTCTAATCTGTGCTGTTCACTGTCATCTATAATCATATATAAACAGGTGAAGTTCACTTCAGAATAAAATAAACTGTCTGTGGATCAGCCACAGTCTAATTAAATCATCATCATTAAATGTCCTGACAGTTATTTTCATCCATGAATCTTTTATTTTTTCTACTTCCTTGCCCACTACCTGCCCACATTTCCTTTAAATGTACCTGTCCCCACATGTTTTTGCAGGTTACCTGACCAGGTGCAGGACTCTGAGGTCAAGTCCATTTGTCATTATTTCACTTTAAATAAACCCAACAAAACAACAGTTGACATTATATTCCAGAAAAATAACAAGATGGTTTTCATTATCATACAACATGTGTTTTATAAAGAGTACTGACAAACACATGATATTAGTAGAGTGAGTGAGTGAGTGAGTGAGTAAGAGAGAGAGAGAGGGGAAGAGGAGAAAGAGAGGGAGAGAGAGAAAGAGAAAGAGAGGAAGGGAGGGAGAGGGAGAGAGAGGGGGAGGGAGAGAGGGGGGAAGAGGAGAAAGAGAAGGAGCGAGAGAGAGAAAGAGAGGGAGGGAGAGGGAGAGAGAAAGAAAGAGGGAAGAGAAGGGGAGAGAGAGAGAAAGAGAGAAGAGAGAGGGAGAGAGAGAGGAGAGAGGGAGGGGAGAGAGAAAAAAGAGGGAGGAGAGAGAGAGGAGGGGGGAGATAGAGAGAGAGAAGAAAGAGCAAGGGAGAGAGAAAAAGAGGGAGGGGAGAGGGAGAGGGAGACGGATGGAGAAAGAAAGAGGGAGAGAGAGAGAGATTGGGGAGGTGTGGGACAAGGGAGGAAGAAGGGGGAGACACATGGATGAACTGTAACTGTTAAAAACTACAACAGCTGTTAGTAGTATAACTACCAATAACTAGTACAAATACATATAACTGTTAATACTACTACTACAAATACTAGTACTACCAGTGGATATACTACTACTACTACAAATACTAGTACTACCATTGGATATACTACTGCTACTACAAATACTAGTACTACCAGTGGATATACTACTACTACAAATACAAGTACTACCAGTGGTAGTACTAGTATTAGGGCTAGGGTTAGGGTATTGGTCCTATTGTGTCATTAGCGGTTAGGGTATTGGTCCTATTGTGTCATTAGCGGTTAGGGTATTGGTCCTATTGTGTCATTAGCGGTTAGGGTATTGGTCCTATTGTGTCATTAGGGTTAGGGTTAGGGTTAGGGTTAGGGTATTGGTCCCATTGTGTCATTCCTTCAATCATCAGACCTCTGCTAACGTCATAACTGTCCAACATCCTCATATTCATCTTTTATTGGTAGTTTTTTCTCTGTTAATAGAGGCCTAATATTGATTTAGCTTGTGTTTAGCCTTTTATAGACAGCTCAGCCAATGAAGGATTAATGGGTAAATGAATCCTAATACCCTGCAGGAATGCGTATTAGTGTCAGCCTCATTCCTGCTTCCTCCTGGTGCTGTTTATTGGGCTCTAAGTATTTAGCTGATGCTCTTTTACAGTGTAATTTCAAATAAATTAGCTGCCAGAAGGCGGGTTGTCATTCAAGACCTTGGTCGTAGATGCTCAACAGGCTCTGGATGAAGGAACATGAATGCGACACAAATGTGATGTTGGCCGCTTCACTGAGAGGAGAATGTGGAGGAAACATTCAGAACATTCAGGAATCTAGGGTTGGATTAAGAGAATGAAAGGAGTGAAAGGAAGAGATGAATGTACAGGCCTAAAGGTACATGAAGAAGAAAGGAAAGGAAAAGAAAAGAAAAGAAAAGAAAGAAAAGAAAAAGGAAAGAAAGAAAAGGAAGAAAAGAAAAGAAAGGAACAGAAAAGAAAGGAAAGGAAAAGAAAGGAAAGGAAAAAAGAATAGATAGGAAAAGAAAAGAAAGGAAAGGAAAAGAAAGAAGGGAAAGGAAAAGAAAGAAATGGAATGGAAAGGAAAGGAAAAGAAAGGACAGAAGGAAAGAAGAAGAAGCAATATGTAAAGACTGAACAAGAGGGGTCTCAGGATGGACCCCTGGGAGACCCCACGGGTCACTGCCATTTGGTTTGACATACAGTTTCCGATTTGAACAAAATACTTCCTGTCCTCAAGGTGGGACTTGAACCATTTTCAGGGCAGGACCAGAGATGCCTACCCAGTCCGCTAACCTCTGGGACAGGATCACATGATGGACTGTGTGTCAACTCAAATACATATGCACTTCTATCTATCCACTTCTATCTATCTATCTATCTATCTATCTATCTATCTATCTATCTATCTATCTATCTATCTATCTATCTATCTATCTATCTATCTATCTATCTATCTATCTATCTATCTGTCTGTCTGTCTGTCTGTCTGTCTGTCTGTCTGTCTGTCTGTCTATATGCACTTATATATGTACTTAAATATATATGTACTTAAATATGTCTGCATGTAACATGTTTCTGAAACCCCTTCAACAGTTTCATCAGTTCCAACAATTTCATCAGTTTTATCAGTTTCAACAGTTTCATCAGTTTCAACAGTTCCAACAGTTTAATCAGTTTCAACAGTTTCATCAGTTTCAACAGTTTCAACAGTTCCAACTGTCTCCATCTGTTCCATTTTTTCTCCTCATATTTCCATCCAGAGGGCCAACCTGCTGTTTGTGCTCTTCCATCTTTATGGGTTGGTTCTGCTGTTTGTGCTCTTCCATCTTTATGGGTTGACTCTGCTATGGGTTGGTTCTGCTGGTTCTGTTCTTCCATCTTTTTGGGTTGGTTCTGCTGGTTCTGCTCTTTCCATCTTTACGGGTTAGTTCTGCTGTTTGTGCTCTTCCATCTTTATGGGTCTGTTCTGCTGGTTCTGCTCTTCCATCTTTATGGGTTGGTTCTACTGGTTCTCTTCTTCCATCTTTACAGTCATTCTGCTGTAGATGGTTCATGGAGTTGACATTTACAATCACATTCAACAGGACCATGAATTCATCTGAGTTAAAGTGTTAGTTTGGACTGCTTTAATAATAATATTAGTTCAATGTGTGGTTCTAGGTTTCACAGCAAAGTGTGTTCCTGCTGTTGGATTTTTAATTGACCTCAGCAATGAATAAAAAGTGATATTTGAATACATTAAAACGGCAAAATCAGTATTGATGTTGCTTTCTCTATTGATATGATCATTGAATTGTTATTGTCTATTACTGAAGTGATTATAAAGATGACTTCATCATAAATCAGATGGATGGGATCTACCTGAAAAGACAGACAGGACTTTTACTAAATATATGTAATGTGATCATTACTTAGATATTGGTTAATGAGCTAAAGACACTGATTGAACTGAAGGCAGGGGTGTCAAACTCATTTTAGTTCAGGGGCCACATACAGCCTAACATGATATGAAGTGGGCCAGACCGTAAAATAATATAAATAATAGGATAAGAACTTAGAAATAATATCAACTCCAAAGTTTTCTCTATGTTTTTGAGTGAAAGATTACTAAAATTTCATAATGAAAATGTTTACATCTATGAACTGTACTTGAACATAACATGAACAAATATGAACAACCTGAAAAATAAGTGTAATTTTAACAATATTACGCCTTAGTTTATCATTTTTATCACGACTTACAGATCACAGTGGATCTTCAAATACACAAAACATTCAGTCACAGGCAGAATATTGGTACAATTCCACATACTTGTGTAACATTTTTGTGTAATTTTCCTTTTTTTTTTTTTAACATTAAAACAAAGAGAAAAGTTTGTTTTGTTCATTATTTGTAGGTTATTATGAAAGTATTCTACTGGTCTGACCCACTTTAGACTGAATTGACCTAAAAATGATTTTAATATCCTTGATTGCTAATATCTTCATTGTAATTTTGCACTTCACAAATTCATCCCATGGGCCGGATTGGACCCTTTGGCGTGCCGATTTTGGCCCCTGGTCCGCTTTACAGATGTGTTCTATTATAGACTGGAGTTTGGAAAGAATAAATCATGTTATATGTTCATTTCAGTCAGTTTGTCATTAGCTAAACATGTTCTGTTTGAAGGCTACGAACTTAAGGCTACAAGGAAGTGATGATGACCTCCATTTTTGATTTATTTATTTATAAAAACACTGCAAAACAAATAATGACAAAGAATGAATACTGATACAAGTCGACACTTACAAACAACACATATTTAGACTTCAGTACTAATGTAAACAATCCTTAATGTCCCTTTAAAAACATTGAATACAAATGTACAGAGCGTATATAGAGTTTGATCCTGTAGGGAACTGAAACCTCTATTATTATTTCAGAGATCAACATGTATACAGTGTGTCCATTATGGTGAAGAAAATTAGGAAGAGCTCATATTTGTGTTCTTGATGTTTACCGGTGAACGTATTTCTTGGTCTTTTTTGTTTTTTGTGTGACCAGAGTCATGTTTTTGGACCTGAACAGTGGACTGAATTGTGTGCGATTATTGGACATTGTGCTTTGAGGCTTCATGGACTGTTGATCACACACTGGATGTAATTTTTGTGGCATCTCACTGTTGAAGAAGTGCTTCAGTAAGCAGCTGCTGGGTGCAGTCTATCATCTGGAGTCACAGAGGGCTCTGACATTTAATTTAAATGTAGGGAAAATCAATGTCACATAAAAAGACCTGTTCAGCTCCTTCACAGTTGAATGTAGGGACACCTGGGATCAGAATTAAAGCTGCAGTATGTAGGAATTATGTTCTAAGTAATTGTAAAATTGCCTTGACTGTCACCAGACATTAAGGAATCATGTTCATTTCAAATACTGATATCACTGACAGTAGTAGTCCAGCCAGAATATTTGCATTTGAAAAGCTCTGTGTCAGCCCCGAAATGATGTTTATGTTGACATTGTGTGTTTTGGTCTGAGGCTCCGCCCATCACCTGTCTGCTAATCACAGAGTCAGTAACCTTTCAGCATCCAGGTTGCCAGTTCCCTGAGCTGCAGCTGGAACATTTCTGATCACAAATGTCTGACGTTAATAAACCTAAAAGGCCTCTTATTATCCCCAAATATATTGTGACAAAGTGAGAAATAAAACAAGGAGATGTATAGGAGATAGGGCTGCATGATTTTGGCCAAAAATAAAATCCCGATTTTTTCCTTTAAAAACTCGATTTTCGATTTTGATTTCAATTTTTGGGTAAAACTACAAAAGACAACAGAAGTTATTTCCATCATTTTGTTTTTATTTTAGGAAATAGTAAACACATTTTCCTACTTGGAATGAAGTGCAATTGCAAGAAATCCCTCCTGGGTTTAGTAAAGTGACACTCTTGAAAATCATCTTGACCAAACAAATAAGAATCCCTTTGTATTAATAAAGTGAGAACCTTTCACCAAACCTCACTTGAACATATAAACAGGTTCTTTGTTAAAGATGAAGTGCCCTTATTTGGGAATGAAGTCAAAACTTCATATACAAACAAAAATTAATCCCCCTTGGGAAAAAGTGACAAGCATAAGTCTTTCACCCAACTTCACTTTAAAAAAATAAAAAAAATAAAAGGATTTTCTACCATCTTGAACAAACAATGCATAAAGTCAGAAACACTGACATTTTGTAAAATTGAGCTTTAAAAAAATGTATCCTGGAGCCAAAAGTACAAACACAAATTATGTTATTTTTATGCCTATTGAGAAACACTTGTGCAAACAAAATTAAATGTTATTTGCATAACTAAATAACGAAATCATGTGAGACTCCTATGATCTCTCATAATACGAGAGATAGAAGTAATGCCAGTCCATTGTTTCTACAAGTCACACTGTTGCAGTCAGATTATTTCAGTCACTTATTACAGTTGTTGAAGTCACATTTCCAAGTTTTTTGCAAGGAACACGAGTCTGTCTACAACATCTGGTTTGAGCGATGCCCTGTGGCATGTTACTATGTTCCCTCCAACACTAAAGAGCCTCTCGGACGGGGCACTTGTTGCAGGGATTGAGAAGTATTTCTTGGCTAGTATGCTGAGTCTTGGAAAGTTTTCTTCATGTTTCCTCCACCACTGAAGAGGATCAGTATCTTCACTTATCTCAGGGGTCAATAGGTAGCTTTCTAACTGACTTCTAACTCTATCTGCCTGTGACAGGGAGGAACAGGGCACATTCTTCTTTTGGAAGAAGCTTGCCAAGCTCCTCCTTTTCTTCGGTGCAGGGCCATGCTGAGCTGCTTCTTCCTGGCACATCTGCACAGCTGCTCCTGGCTCTGGATTGGTTTGGTCAGTGGGGAGGTTCAGCAGCTCTGTGACAGCTCTCTTCTTAATGTGTTCCACCATCTCAGGATGAATGTATGCCGTGCGTAACCTGGGATCCAAAAGTGAGGTCATGTCCAAGTCAGTGTCAGAGTCAGTGTAACTGTCAGTCATATAACTCAGAATTTTTTCTTTGATAGTTTTTGTGAGCTCCGTGTCGTTGTCTTCAGTCTTGAGGAGACTGCTTCTGAATATGCTCAGAGTTGGTTTGATGAAAGAGACAGTCACATAACTTTCCCCAGACAGTGCATCGGTGAAATCTTGCCGTGGTTTAATGGCTTTATTCACAGATTCCAAAACCTCAAGGTCTTGCCAGGTGGGTACGAGGTGCCTGCATTACTTGTCTGGCCCCAGGACACACGCTATGGCTTTCTCTTGTTCCAGAATACGCTCTATCATCGCTTGTCTGGACCCCCACCTGGTTGGGGACTCTGTGATGAGCTGATGAACGGGCAGACCCAGCTCTGTCTGTACTGCAGCAAGCTCTCTTCTTCTTTTCCAACTATATGAGAAAGAACTGACGACCTTCTTACAGATCCCAATGGCACGATCAATCTGTGGGTCCTTCATGCCATTCTCTGTATAAAAAGAAATATAGAAGAAACAAACACTGACGTTGCATCACCACGTGCTTAAAATGTGGTAAAAAGATTGATCTATTGCAAAACAGAATATCATGAATAAATTAAGTATTTCTTAGAAAAATTAAAAACCATGAATGTTGACTGAAAAAATGTATTTTTATATATATATATATATATATATATATATATATATATATATATATATATATATATATATATGTATAATGATTTGTATACAAGTGTTCAATCATTTTTTCACAGTAGTAAATTAATTAAGTGTAAGTACTGAGAATAAGAATGTCGACTTAAGGCAGGTGTGTCAAATTCTATTCAGTTCAGGGGTCATATTCAGCCCATTATGATCTGATGTCATCCAGACCAGTAAAGTAATAATACAATAACCTATAAATCATGTCAACTCCAGTTTCCTCTTTGATTTAGAGTGAAAAAAGTAAAAGTACATTAAGGAAAAATGTTTAGATCTACAAACTCTTCATTAAAAAATGTTTTATAACATGAGCAACCACAAACAACCTGAAATTTCTTATGAAAATAAGTCAAATTTTAACAATATTCTGCCTCAGTTTATCATTTCCACATGAGCCATTACAACTTACAGATCGCAGTGGATCTACAAATACACAAAACGGTATGGTTGCATCGTCCGGCTTGACCATAGGTCTGTCGTCGCAGAGAAGAATGGCACATCCTTTAACTGCATTGACACTTTCGCACGTGTGGTGTTGTAGAGCTGAGCCAAGATGATGTCCCCAAAGTATTTGCGGCTTGGTAGCTCGTAGCGTGGGTCGATAATGTTCAACATGAGTTTGAACCCAGCCTTTTCTACTGTGCATATAGGGATCATGTCTTTAGCGAGATGAAATGCCACCGCATCTGTTATCTTTTTCCACCTGGCCTCTGTCTTGCTATACGGGACACCACGTGAAAAAGAATCCGCTAATGTTACCTGCTTATGGGCTGGCGTTGGCGTTTTAGCCAGCATGTCGCTTTCGTGTGTAGCGGTAGCTCGCAGTGCAACGCATTGCTCCCACTCTGGCGTGTGATTATTTTTGAGGTGTTGAAATAAGTTGGTTGTGCTGCTGCTGTCTTTGACAGATACCGGCTTCAGGCAGAGTTTGCAGTGAGGAATAGTTTGGTCTTCATCCGAAACATTGAACCCGTACTAATTCCACACAGCCAACTTGCTCTTCATTTTTTTAGGTATGAAGTTGTCACTCTCCTTAGCAAATGCCATGTTTGTACTGGCGTGAGGAGACCGGTCTCACAGGTAGGAGGAGGAGCCTACGGTAGCCTGGAGGCGCGCGGCCCGGAAACCCGAAAGAGATGAAATCGATTTTACGATTTCCCTTTTTAAAAAATCGTCTTAATTAAAAAATCCGATTTTGATTTAAAATCGATTAATCGTGCAGCCCTAATAGGAGATGATTTAGAAACATGGAGACGGCTGAAAGAGGAGAAGGATTTGAAGACTGACGCCGGCTCTGCCTTAGTCTGACCACTGGTAAGAGCCACTGAGAGCCGGGGTCGCGGCCTCTTCACCCGGTCCCTTCTCCCGGGGCCGGGCAGCAGTCTCATCTCCTGGCCCCGGTGAAGAGACTGCCGGTCCGGGACTGGTGAACAGACTGGGTACTGCTGTAGGACTTGTCTCTTGCCATGGTAGCTCCTTGTAGTGCAGTGTTTTCTGTGGAAGTGACCTGTTCATTTAGCAGTGTGTAATCTGAATGGGGGGGGGCGTGTTCGGTCCGTGGTTTGGTCGGGGGTGGGGTGGGGGGGTGCGGGGTTGGTAGCTCGGCTTCCATGGTTCGGTCAGGGCGGGTAGTCCGGTGTCTGTGGTTCGGTGGTGGTGTGGGGGGGCGGATTCGGTTGGTAGTTCGGCGTCTGTGGTTCGTTGTGTGTCGGGGGGGGGGGGGGGGTCGGTAGTCCGGAAGGGGGGGGGGGGTGTGTTCGGTAGTTTGGCGTCCGTGGTTCGGTGGTGGTGGTGGGGGGGTTAGAGCGATCGTGCGGCTTGTAGTAAAAGTGAAACCTAATGCTCATTTCCCTTTTCTCTATCTCCTGAATCTTCACAAACTTTAATTTGAGTGTGCAGGACGTTTGTCCTGGCCTGTTGTATATTAGACTGATGTAGAATAAGTCTGGTGATTTTTTTGTATGAAATTTATGGTGTGGTGGCAAGGATTAGTGGAAATGCTAGTAGTAGATGCTCATGCGGGATCTGGCAACCCCTAGCCTGGGGGGAGGAGGAGAGGATACCACGTTCTACAGTATTTTGAATGTGATTGCAGTACCAGTTGTAGCCACAATCCTACATACTGCTGCTTTAAACTGAGAATGAAAAGCGTCAAACAGGAGGTTCTACTGTAAGAAACATTTGGATCTATTTAACTCACACAGTTGGATCTATTAAACTCAGTTGGATCTGCTAAGCTCAGTTGGATCTATTAAACTCAGGAGGATCTATTAAACTCACTCAGTCGGATCTATTAAACTCACACAGTTGGATCTGTTAAACTCACGCAGTCGGATCTCTTGAAGTCACACAGTTGGATCTATTAAACTCACACAGTCGGATCTATTAAACTCAGTTGGATCTATTAAACTCACACAGTTGAATCTATTAAACTCAGAGTCGGATCTTTTGAAGTCACACAGTCAGATCTATTAAGATCAGTTGGATCTATAAACTCACAGAGTCAGATCTATTAAACTCACACAGTCAGATCTATTAAACTCACACAGTCGGATCTATTAAACTCATGGTCAGATCTATTAAACTCACACAGTCAGATCTATTAAACTCACACAGTCAGATCTATTCAACTCACAGAGTCGGATCTATTAAATTCACACAGATCTATTAAACTCACACAGTCAGATCTATTAAACTCACACCGTTGGATCTATTAAACTCACACAGTTGGATCTATTAAAGTCACACCGTTGGATCTATTAAACTCTCACAGTTGGATCTATTAAACTCACATATTCGGATCTATTAAAGTCACATAGTTGGATCTATTAAAGTCACACAGTTGGATCTATTAAACTCACATAGTCAGATTTATTAAACTCAGAAAGTTGGATCTATTAAACTCACAGAATTGGATCTATTAAACTCACACAGTTGGATCTATTAAATTCAGTCTTTGGGATGTTCAGAAATGTGATTTTTACACACAGGAGGTTTTCCAAGTACTAAACCTTTACTCCGTTTTGGACAGAAACATGTTTTTAGAGCTGCTTTTCTTTAAGGAATAACCTCATATGTTTCCATTTGTTGTTCCATTTAGTAAGCATGTACAATACCATCATTCAGAATGTTTATTTTGTAAATAATCAAATACATCATTCACATTTTATTTCATACATCCAAGTTACAATGGAACATTTTAATGTTGTCATAGACAAAGGAGTCAGAATCACAGATCTTCATGACAAGCTATCAAAGCCCTTGGGTAAATTGTAAGTCATGCACAAACCTAACCGTAACCCTAATAACCTACCCCAACCCTAATGACCTACCCTAACGTTAACCCTTATGGCTACCCTAACCCTAAACCTTATGACCTACCCTAACCCTAATAACCTACCCTAACCCTGACAACCTACTCTCACTCGAATGACCCACCCTAACCGTAATTACCTACTCTCACCCTAATGACCTACCCTAACCCTAATGGTCTACCCTAACCTTAATGTCCTACCCTAATGACCTACCCTAACCCTAACAACCTACCCTACCTCTAACCCTAATGACCTACCCTAACCCTTATGACCTACCCTAACCTTAATAACCTACCTTAACGCTAACCCTTATGACCTACCATAACCCTAATAACCTACCCAAACTCTAACCCTAACCCTAATGATGTACCCTAACCGTAACCCTTATGACCTACCATAACCCTAATCACCTACCCTAACTCTAACCCTAATGACCTACCCTAACCCTAATAACCTACCTTTACCCTAACCCTAATGACCTACCCTAACCCTAATAACCTACCCTTACCCTAACCCTAATGACCTACCCTAACCCTAATAACCTACCCTTACCCTAACCCTAATGACCTACCCTAACCCTAATAACCTACCCTAACCCTAATTACCTACCCTAACCCTCCTGCTGCCTGTAGAGGGAGTCAACCCTCCAGGTCATATTCAAAGGGCCCTTGGGGGTCAGGAGGACATGAGGCTTTTATAACCACTGTAGTTGGATTAAAGCATTACAGCAGCAAAGGATAAGAAAATAGATATTAGAAACAGACAATTAAAGACCAAGGTGTGATAGAAAAAGATCAGCAAAATGACAATAGAAACATGTCACAGTGTAGACTGTTTTAGGGAGTGAAAAACTGTGTAAGTGATTTAATAATTATTTAGTCAGTAAAACGTTTGAAATGTATGGATAACAGTCACACGGCAATCCAATGAAGACAAAGAAGGATATTTCAAAGATAAATCTACTGTGCAATGCCTCTTGAAACGTTTGCATACATGTCTGTGATCAGATTTACCGTCCAATTCTAAAGGGGTGTGATGGCATCTGACACATGGAATGATAAAGTGTCTCCAAACCAGCGCCTTTCACTGATAATATGAAATATGGAGCCATCATTTGACAGCAATAAAGACCTGAAATATTTAACCTTTTAGTGGGAAATGTTCAAATCAATTACAGTTCTGATTAAAAAGCCACAGATCAGTTACTCTGCTTAATGAGCTTTCAGGACACACGCTCAGTCACCAGCTTTTCCATTTCCACGGACCACACAAATTGGTAGCCTTTAATTAAAAACCTGCAAAATGTTACAATGTCTTGTTTTATTCCAGTGTTTGGAAAGAAGACATTGCACTTCATTGCATCTTTAATGTCCTCTGTGTGTAATCACTTTTTATGTATCTGATAAAGTTAAAACTTTCATGAATTTTGCCCAAAAAATTTGTAAATTTTCTTCTATTGTGCACAAAATGTAGTATGTAATGTAATGTAATGTAATGAATGTAGTATGTAATGTAATGTATATAAAATGTATGACTCATTAGAAGAAAAGATCTGTCTTCATTCATGAATCCTGACATTTCTTCATGTGTTTAAGTACAAGTACTATCCAAATGTTCCTATTCAGTTCACACTCATATGAAACGGTCCAGCTATCAGTGACTGATGTATTGAACCAAAGATGCTTCAGTACAGGCTGTTTCATACATGCTACCAGGCTAACAAGTTTATTTACATGACTGTTTAAAGCAGGGGTCTCAAACTAATTTTCTTTCAGGGGCCACATTCAGCCCGATTTGATCTCCAGTGGGCTGGACCAGTAAAATAATAGCATAGTAACCTATAAATAATGACAACTTAAATTTTTTTTCTTTGTTTTAGTGCGGCAAAACCACATTAAATTATGAAAATACTTACTTTTATAAACTAGTATCCATACAAAAAGGTGTGAATAACCTGAAAAAACTGAAATTTCTTAAGAAAAAAAAAGTGCAATTTTAACAATATTATGCCTCAACTTATCATTTATTACATGTGCATTATGGATCGAATCTACAAAGACACTAAAAACTTAGTAACAGGCAGAAAATAGTTAAAATTGTGCTTAATTTTCTTTAGATATTTCAGGTTCATATTTATTCAGGTTATTCACATTTTATTGTTACAGGATAGTTTATAAATGTAAATATTTTCAAAATTTAATGTTATTTTTTTTTACTAAAACAAAGACAAAAAATTTGAAGTTGTCACTATTTATAGGCATAATGTAATATTTTTTTCACATCAGACCAAGAAGAAAATATGGAGTCATTATTTATTGTAGGTTATTATGCTATTATTATACTTGAGATCCTATTGGTCTGTATGTGGAACCTGAACTAAAATGAGTTTGACAGCCTTGACTGTGGAATTTTTGTACTTTGCAAATTCATCCCATGGGCCAGATTGGAACCTTTAGCGGGCCGCATTTTACCCCCGGGCTGCATGTTTTAGACCCCTGGTTTAAAACTTTGTTCGTTCTTTACATCAGTTGTTTTTACATCGTTCAAATGAACATGTATATTTATTTCTCAGTCTCTTTTCTTCAGATACAACAAGAAAATACAGTATCTACATGCACAGCCTTAAAAGACACAAAAAACAGAAGTGAATGGGTTAAAGGTTAGTCAGTATTTAGTGTGACCTCTGACCCCAGGACAACAAACAACAAAAACCATTAGAAACATGTGGAATGTGTTGAATGAAACTGGAATCAAACATCAGAAAGTGAACAAAAGGATTAAAGACATGTGAAGCTCAAAGGTCACAGTCGGTAAATACCAACACTTTGGTTTAGACCAGGGGTGTCCAAACTTTTTTTAAAGAGGGCCAGATCTGATAATGTGGACATTGCCAGGGGCCAGTGGTCCCTTCGGACATTTTTTAAACAGTAAAAATTACATGTAAATGCGCTGTTCTACAACAATTTTATTTTCACTGTCACAATATCATTTTTTTTAAATGGCAATGTAAACAAATCTGAGCCACTCAGGTGTGAACAAATTAAAAACAAAAACAAAAAAAAACAATTCTGTCTTCCTTTCACATCTGGAGTCAGATAACATAGAACAAACTGTATAGAGTATCTTAAACTTCCAAGTTGATAAAAATCTTAACCCCACATTCATTTTAAACATGACTTATATGAGTAATCATTACTCATATTTTACTCAGTAATGTAAAGTCTGTTAACATTTAAGATGAAAACATATGACTCTTACTCTTGTCTTTCACAAAATCATTTAGAAAGTAATATTTGTGTCACATCTACAAGTACACAACACCAGCAGTTAGAGGCAACTAACCTGGCAACTTGGTAGCCTGCCTTGGTGGCAAATTCACTGAACTCACAGGTTTACATGAAGAGTCACTGTTGTGAGTTTAAAGCAGCTTGAATTTGCTTCACTTTTTCAGAACGCTCACTCCCTGCTAGCTTGTCCTATGCATTAGCATGTTTTGTCTGCTAGTGTCTCTTTACATTGAATTCCTTAAACAAGGCAACAATCTCTTGACAAATTAGGCAAACACAATCGCCTCGATTTTCAGTGAAAAAAAAAATGTAATTCCCATCTCTCCTGGAAGCGGCGGCCCTCACTGTCAACTTTCGTTTTTTTATTTACAGGCGCCGTGGTTAGAAATTAGCGAAAAAGGTTCACGGCGAGGTCACAGAGCCAGATAGAGTTAGAGTGGTGCTGCCACCATGAGGTGAACGGAGAAACTGCATTTTGAACCTTTTATGATTCATGTACTCGGTTCAACAGTTCAAGCGGGCCATAAATAATACATTCTAAAACCCAAGCTGTGGGCCGTATAAAATCTGACCGCGGGCCGTGATTGGCCCCCGGGCCGGACTTTGGACATGCCTGGTTTAGACAAACTGGGTTTACTGCTCTATGTACTTTACTGTAGTATGTAGTATTTTACTATAGTGTCTGAGGACGGTAGTACACACACATACATCTGATCTGAGGACAGTAGTACACACAGATACATCTGATCTGAGGACAGTAGTACACACACATACATCTGATCTGAGGACAGTAGTACACACACATACATCTGATCTGAGGGCAGTCGTACACACATACATACATCTGATCTGAGGACAGTAAGAGACATACATACATCTGATCTGAGGACAGTAGTACACATACATACATCTGATCTGAGGACAGTAGTACACATACATACATCTGATCTGAGGACAGTAGTACACACACATACATCTGATCTGAGGGCAGTCGTACACACATACATACATCTGATCTGAGGACAGTAATAGACATACATACATCTGATCTGAGGACAGTAGTACACATACATACATCTGATCTGAGGACAGTAGTACACACACACACACACACACACACACATCTGGTCAGAGGACAGTAGTACACACACATACATCTCATCTGAGGACAGTAGTACATATACATACATTTGATCTGAGGAAAGTAGTACACACACATACATACATCTGATCTGAGGACAGTAGTACACACACATACATACATCTGATCTGAGGACAGTAGTACACACACATACATGCATCTGATCTGAGGACAGTAGTACACATACATACAACTGATCTGAGGACAGTAGTACACACACATACATCTGATCTGAGGACAGTAGTACACACAGATACATCTGATCTGAGGACAGTAGTACACACACATACATCTGATCTGAGGACAGTAGTACACATACATACATCTGATCTAAGGACAGTAGTACACATACATACATCTGATCTGAGGACAGTAGTACACACACACACACATATCTGGTCAGAGGACAGTAGTACACACACATACATCTCATCTGAGGACAGTAGTACACACACATACATACATCTGATCTGAGGACAGTAGTACACACACATACATACATCTGATCTGAGGAAAGTAGTACACATACATACA